>NC_056566.1:20003355-20011232 GCF_013358625.1 Macadamia integrifolia
GGGGTTGTGTGTTGACAAAGCTAAAGCACAAAAAAGGAAAGTAAAAGGGGCCTCTTTTTTTCTTTTTGGAGTAAAAGCACCTTTTGAATCAAGTTTTAAAGAGGTTTTTCGGAACTTCAACAATTTCACTTTCCCATGATTAGCCTTGTCCATTGGTAGTTTGTACTTTGTAGTGGAGAAGCATCCAAGTTTTGAGTCTTTTGACTTAGATCCGGTTCCTTTGGGCACAACAAGAGTGATAGTGCACATCTAGTGGCTTGGAGCACCCGGGATTGGACCCCAACAAATGGGCGCACACCTCTAGGTGCTCTAGACTGTCATATGTGCATTGCCATCTCCGTTGTGCCATAGAGGAGCGCCACCCTTTTGACATTGTATGATATTGATATCATTAGAGGAGGTATATATCTAAAGCCTCCAAACGTAATTACATAATAGGATTCCTTCGTCCATGGTGAAAAGAGAATCTCTTTAGCTATGAGACTTGACCCTTTGATTGAGCCTAAGAAGGAGATTCGGACCTTTGTTGGTATAGGATTTGGAATCAACAAAAAAATTCAATGTTCCACATGTTCAATCATAGTGTAAAATCATCATAAATTAAGAGATTCTCTCACCTTCATGTGGGTGATGAAAAAACTTCCGCCTATAAAAATTGTTTTCATCCTGTTCCATTTTGGAAGGGTTTAATTCTTAAGTATGACAATTCTAAAAGTACAATATAGAGAAAATAGTCTGGTTTAATCATTTAGTACATTTCAAAACTTAATTCAATCAAAACCCTCCTATATACTCACATGCATCCCTTGTATGTCATACAGAAGTTTGCTTTTTTCTACTGTTAATGTAACTGCTACGAATGGAAATGCGCACATTGCGGTTGTATTGATCAATAATGTTGATTTATGTCTCCAAAAAATAAAAAAAGAGCAACGTTGATTGGCATGGTAGTGTTGTATACTTGCCTTCATCACTAATGTTGATTGGTATGTTTGTCAATAAAAAACACAATCCCCTCAAGCCCATGGCTATGCCACGCTATCATGCTTACACATCGATTCCACACTTCCACTCTTGAATCTTATGTTTCAATTTTTTTTTCTTGGAAGAGGGAAAAACTTTACAATATATTAAAAGAAATTGAAGAATTCAAAGGCTATCCACAGGGATCTAGATCCTCTTCAACTCCACCAGCATGCATTTGATAGTGGAGGGACCTAGGGGGACTTGCATGATCCTAGCTGTCTTTTTTTCTTTTTTGGTAAATACAGGATCCTAGCTGTCGGTAACATGATTGAGGGACTAAAGAATTAGAAAGAATCTATTAATAACAATTTAACAAAGAGAACAGACTATACAACTTTTTTACATATATAACTAACATATCTACACCCTTTTATATCCTCTTGACTATAAAGGGCAAGGAGTCAGAGGTAGGATCCCGCCCCTCTATGGCCCGGTGTGGTGTGCAACCCACATCTAGCAATAGGAAACACTCGAGCACACATCCCAGCACGTGGGGAACATCCCAAAGGGCGTGCAACCTTAGATGTGCGAGCACAACATGCTGCACCATAGAGGAGCCCCACATGTCAAAGGTATACTCCTTGGATTGAATTTTTCTGCGGTGCAACAGGGCGTCTGATGTGCATCCAACGTCTATAAATGCTCAGGCACAGAGCCCAAGGTGGTTGTACGTAGTTTAAGGCATTTCTAAATGTTGGATATGCGCCAAACGCCTTCTTACGACACAGAGGATCTAAGTCCATGCTCCTCTCGGTCAAGGGAGGACCTCAACTTTGACAATTGGGTCAGCCACTTGTTCGGACTGTTTGAAGACATGCTTGAGACCAGTGTCAGTAAATTTGGTTAACCAATTTCAAAACGGATTAAATGATCGTACGCATCAACATCCAACATCTATCTTTTTTATTAACAAATATATCATTCTTTATCCTTGTAATGATAGGAGATAGGTTAGGTATTATATGCTGATTCATACGACTAGGTGATCGTATGAGCAGCGGATCGTTCTCCTTCAAAAAATTGTTATTCAATCCGTTGCTTGTAAAAAAAATTTGGGGAAAAAAAAATTGAAATAACACTTGAAATCTCAAGCTTTCATCGTCATCACAAACAGCCCATCAACAACCTCAAAACCTCTTCTTTTATCGAAGGCCACCAGTCATATAACAAGAAAACACACTATAGAACAAGCGAAAGAGAGAAGAAAAACCACTTCCCAGTTCCAATCTCCCATTATTCTCTTTCTCTCTTGCTTCGATCCAATAATCAATCTTTAATCCCTTCCCAATGGCTACCTTACCCCTTCTCTCCCCTTCTTCTGTCAAATCTTCCTCCGCCGCCATCCAAAACTCACCCACCCGTCTTATCCTGCGAAGCCCATCATCCCTTACCTTTCGCACTCCTTCTCATCCTC
Source organism: Macadamia integrifolia (assembly GCF_013358625.1). Taxonomy (NCBI): domain Eukaryota; kingdom Viridiplantae; phylum Streptophyta; class Magnoliopsida; order Proteales; family Proteaceae; genus Macadamia; species Macadamia integrifolia. Next base: position 20,005,796 of record NC_056566.1, read on the forward strand.
GCTTGTCAATCAGAGCTTTCTCCTCTCCTTCCCCCGCTCCTCCTCTTACCCAAGACGACCTCAAGAAGCTCGCTGCCGATAAGGCCGTCGAATATGTTAGCAGCGGCATGGTCCTTGGCCTCGGCACTGGTTCCACTGCAGCCTTCGTTGTCGCCAAAATTGGCGAGCTTTACAATTCGGGCAAACTCAAGGACATTGTGGGCGTACCCACATCGAAGCGTACTACCGAGCAAGCCGCCTCACTGGGTATTCCCCTTTCGGTGCTCGACGACCACCCTCATATCGATATTGCCATCGATGGCGCTGATGAGGTCGACCCATTGCTCAACTTGGTCAAGGGACGTGGCGGTGCTCTCCTGAGAGAGAAGATGGTGGAGGCGGCATCGGACAAGTTCGTTGTGGTGGCTGATGAGACTAAATTGGTTACTGGTCTTGGTGGTAGTGGTCTCGCTATGCCCGTCGAGGTCGTACAATTCTGCTGGAAGTACAACTTGACGAGGTTACAGGAATTGTTTAAGGAAGAAGGGTGCGATGCAAAGCTGAGATTGGATGGAGATGGGAAGCCTTACGTTACTGATAATTCGAATTATATTGTTGATTTGTATTTCAAGACTCCAATCAAGGAAGCGGCAGCAGCAGGGAAAGAAATATCGTCTTTGGAAGGAGTAGTGGAGCATGGATTGTTTCTCGACATGGCCACCGCGGTTATTATTGCCGGGAAGGAAGGAGTGAGCGTGCAGACCAAGTGAATTTTGAATTGTGGGGGTGAGATACTATAACTGTCGTTGTTTCTCAGTTCGCATTTTCATTTCTTCTTCTTCTTCTTTTTATCTTTCAAATTTCCTTTCTTGTTGGGAAATATTTGGGTTTTTTCACATGTTTGTAAAATGTAGTCAGATACTTTGGGTTCTTAATTAGAAAATTTGTATTTTATCTTTCTGTTTTACTTGGATTTTCTGAATTTCATTATTGGTCATTAGAACTGGTAAACACAGGTGAGAAATTGACAGTTTATGGATATTTAGATAGAAAGGTATTTGTTTCTAATGCATAGCTGCTATTGGGGAAGCCAGGGTGATTTGTGTTTTATGAAATCTGCTTAGGCCTTTGAATCCCATCCTAGAAAAGTTGTGGGAGAGGAGTTTATCGGAATGTAATACGAATGATGCTACCGTGGCTGAACTAAATAAATTTCCTTCTTTGAATTACAATGCGAGATTGATAATTCGAATGCAAACACAAGCATTTGTGGGTGGACTTCTGTCTTCTTCATTGGTATTTGCTTGATATTCTGCCTTACATGTGTTACGCAGATAAGATGGGATGAAATAGATAAAACACATGATTTCAGAACTTGACAAGGTTTGACTGAATAGCTCTTCCAATTCCCCAACTTGGATCTTTACCTGAACTTGATTGTGGCAAATGCCACAAATCATACAAGAGATATGATGGCCATCATATGAGGATTTACTGAGATGATATCAGATCCTAACTGGTTTAATAGGCACCAAGTCATGAAAACCCATTCCTCAGTATTTTCTTACAATGAGAAGAGCTTTGAGTTCTTTGAGCTGAAAATCCCTGTAATTGTCTGTAGAATCTTGTTTCCATTGAGTAGAAGAGGTCCGGATTCAAAAAGTCAGGTGTGTAAAGAATCTATTTAAGCATTTATACCTCACGATTTCACTGGTATTAATTAAAATTTTTTTTTTTTTTTATTACTATTTCAAAGAGATCCTTCTGTCCAGTCAACACAATGGGATTCTAGAAACTTGGTTCAGGTGTATGGATACAAGTTTGTCACTGAGACAGCTTTGACAGCATTGAATTTCAACATTTCAATGGAGATTCTTGTTTTTGCCATTTTCAGTGGTTCTCTCAGAAACACAGGTTTCGGAAGGGTGAAATGCCTAAAGTAAGTGTTATGGTACTTTCTTCTGATCCTTCTGGGATTTTCGCGTGTCTCTATAGGATCTTTAGCATACACTCTGATCAGCTGGAGTGGGCAAGTGCAAAAAGCTAGAAATATTCGGAGCTTCGAACATCTGATTTTCATGCAGCGAAAGAAGTGGCAATGGTTGCAGACACTTGGATTTTAAAGAGGGGAAAGCAGGTAAGTAACAACCTCAAGAACACTCTTCTTCTAGACCCTTACAAGAAAAGAACAACAAAAAGCCAGAACAGAAATAATTGGGTTTTCTGATTATGGTGTTTCTCTTTTTTTCTGTTAGATAGTATCTGAATTTGTCATCATGTATGGTAGTCTATAGCTATTTTTATCCAGCTCATGGGTGCTTTTAAAACAGTGGAGTCAAATTAGTTGAAAACTGCCCCGGCTTTGGTGCACATGGTGGTATGTTTTGGGACAGCTATTAATGTCTTGTGTAAACGGAAGTCCCATTTCTCTTGTTGCATATAAATTGTTTTATGTCATACATGTAGATACCTTAGACTATTGTTGAGCTGGACTTGCGGCTAGGCAGGGGCTTCCTTTTTTTGTTGATGAATTATCATATGCCTTTTCATCTCATAATTTCTTCGAATTAGTTTTCTTTACATATGCTAATGTGCTGTCAATTGCATTGCTCGTTGGATGTAGCTAACTGGTTGGATTGAAAATTGAGCATCCACGAGAACTTATAAACGACAAATAGGTTAATCCTATATCCATTTCTTTTGGGGGATTTTGTTTGCTTTCTGATTGACAGATTTGACTGATTTCTAATTTAACCTCATCAACAGTTGCACAATGCTGTTATGAAAAGAGAATGATATCCGGTTCCGCTTCAAAAGTATTACTTACTAATTTATTGCATAGTTAACCCACTATTGAATCTGGAAGGTGCTTTGGTTTTGCTAAGAAGGTTTTTCTTTTATTACAATAAATATTGCAACCTGCCAACCATTGATGGGAATGTTCATGGCTTAAATCTTGAAATCAGACTCTTGCATAAAAAGAGTGGTATCCTTGTAGGCATATGACTGAACCACCATATGACTTATGGCCAATTAAATATAAAGAGCCTGGTTGCAAGGGAAGGGAAGGGATGAAGATGAAATTGGTTAAAAAAGAGAAACATTTGTAATCATTCCCTAATGTTGATTGTGTAACCTACTTAAAATTCTTACCATATTTAGTAATTATACTTTTCAGATGTAATTTTTATTTATTTTTCAAAGAAGTGAAGTGAAATTTAATAACCAAACTTGGAATGATTTTGAGTGGGTGACACAATCATGTTGGGTAATGATTACAAAAGTTTCTATTTTAGGTTGGATTTAATTTCATTTCTCTTCTCTTTATTTCCCTTGCAACCAGAAGGAGCCCAGGTGTGAACTAAGCCATCCAGATTTAGTTTGGCAACACCTCTGGGAATTGTGAGTTAATTTGTTTGGGATTTCCTTTTTTAGGGGGGTGGAGGTTGGGTAGTTTGTTGATTATTTTTTTTCAGGTCATTATTTTCAATGTTCTTGTAACTGTGTCAGTTCCTGCTATGGGGAGCTAGGTAGGGCTTGAGTTCCAAATCATAATTATTGAAAAAAATATTTACCTTTTGCACTTTGACTTGCAATTGAAGTGTAATAACTTATCCCAAAATTATTGATATAAAAAGTGTAAAAAAGAATTTTAGAATCCTATGTATGCTGTTCTACGTTTTAATTTTAATAAATTAAAATGTATAATTGAAGCAAGAGAAATACCTAAAATTCTGACCTCTTCAATACTCAATGGACTAAAGTCTTATGACCTTAATCCATGGCTTGATTTCAGATATCATCTTGATGTAAGAGTTTAAGCATCCAAGCTGTAGATTTCTGTTTACTGCTCTTCGGTACAGCAAGGCCAACTTCCTTGTTTGAACAGCTTAAATTATTGGTTGATATGAAATGCCTTGTATATCCATTGCATCCACTATCTTCTTTTAATTTCAAAATTAAATTGATAGGGAGAAAGGACTTTGGAGTTTGGTCTTTCAATTGTTCTTAGACTTTCATGCTTGATGGGTTTTCCAACTTTGACTGAGGTTAAGTTGATATGGCAGCGTACGTAATGGCTGTTTTCTCTTTTATTTTTGTCATATTGTTAAATATACATTGGTGGATTTATAAGGCTCTAAAGGGATTTCTTGGGAACTTTGTGAATCTGTTATAATTGGCATGCTTGTATTCTCAGCCCTTGAATCTTATAAGAGAGAGAGCATAGACATAACACAGTGCTGAATTATGTAAATCTGTTATATGCTTTCTATTTCACTTTGGTTTCTTTGTCATTTTCTTTGTTCTTTTGTATTCTGTTAAGTCATATTCCATTAGCAATGTTTAGAAAAATGTACTGTTAGGATGTTAAAATTTTTAATTAAATGCAGTTCTAATGTATAATATGGGAGGGAACCTTTGGATAAATGTCATTATGTTTCCTGACTAGTTCTCTGTTAGCTCAGTGAGGCTTTTGAAGGTTATGCATTGGGATGAAGATTTTTGCAGATGTAAATCCTTGTTTTAATGTGATAGCTGTAGATATAGAAGAGTGTGGTTTCACTCAATATCATGTGAAGCCTGTCATGGGATATAAATCTAATGGAAATTATGAGATTGAGTAATTTGTCAGAAGCTGAATCATTTATCAATGTGGTTTTGGCTGTTAGATTCAAAGGTTGTCTGCATTGCAGTCCAACCTAATAGTGCTTTGCACAACCAAATATGGCACCTTGCATTAGGGTGGCTATTTTTCTTCAACACAGTTAAACTGTCTGTGCTCATTCTTTACTGCTTCATTCCATCTTGAAATTTCATATTTGGCTTCAAGAATAGGAGTTTTAAAAGGTCAAGAAAATATAATATTTTAGGGCATGTTTGGAACACACGAAAGGAAAAGAAAATGGTTGAATGCTCGTCACCCATTTTCATTTGCTTTCATTTAATCTTTGGAATGCCTAGCACTACAAAGTGTATATGAAAAGCCAAAATACCTTCTAAGGGTGCTCTCTTTTAATGGTTGCCTGTGAATTCTATTTGGACTGAAACTTGACATATGAGCAAGAGACAAGGGGATTTATCCATCCACAAACTTTGGATCCCATTCAAGAATTCACATGATATATTTTTGGATCGACGAAATAAATCGCATGATAGTTCTTAACATTTTTTGAAAGTATTAGAATCAGTCCGAGTGGCGAAAAGTGTGCTCCATGGTAGAGATCATAGCCCCTAGGCCGAAGCCCCTATATAACAATAGCACCTTTGTAGAGTCAACGAGTGATAGTGAGATGTGTTGATTGAAATCCACAACTTGGCGCTTCATATGAATCATGTTATAGCAAAAAAAAAAAAAAAACCAAGACAGATCCACACAACACAGATATTTAATGAGGTTCATACACTAATGTGTGTTATGTCCTCGGGCAAAAAAGAAGATGTTACATTATGCAGAAAA
>NC_056566.1:20013887-20018250 GCF_013358625.1 Macadamia integrifolia
AAAAAACAAGAAAAAAGAAAAGAAAAGAAAAGAAAAAAAAAAGAAAAGAAAGAAAGAAAGAAAGAAGAAGAAGAAGAAGCCTCCCCCTCTCAACCTATAGTACCCATGTTTTCATATTCCAAACTTAAATAAAATTGGAAATGAGCTTGTAGTTCAATGGGCGCTGTCAACTATATGTCTGGCGTAAAACATAAGAGATCAACCTCCATTCATCCCACCTTATCCCTTTTACCTATGGGCCTATGGTTTGTGCTTTGTAGGCCCTACACAAATTTAAACCTATCTGATACTACGAATAAAAAAAGTTGTGACAAAGGGATTCATGCAAGATAGATTCCTCTCATCCGCTTCGATTTATAAGGTAGTGTGAATGTTTTCTATTATTTTTTATGAGCATTTATTATGCCCATCTCATTGTGCATACACAAAAACATAAAAGAAATTTTCTTGTACCACCCATAAAAATCTACATAATTAGAGGTGGCTCCCAAAAATGAAAATAAGAGCTTGTATATCCCTTACTTTCATTAGAAAATTTCTAATAAATCTATTCCGTTAGAATTAAATAGTTAAGTGGTGATGTCAGCTGTCTACTATTATCTAAATAGTCAAATTATCCTTGTGGGGAAGTAAACTTACCATTATATCCTTCACCTTAAAACCTTCAAATTGGTTAAGTACTTTACTTTGTTTGAACCTAAAACTCCATCTCTACTTCAACTACCTGCAAAGAAAAGAGGAAGAAGAAGCTTCGACCAACTATGAAGGATTTTGAGGTGATTTCTAAATTGTGATCAGATTTGATGATTGTAGATGAATTCTTTAACAGAGCAGACAACATCATTGTCATCACCGTTGCATCAGCATCGGAGTAGCTGTCACCACCGGTGGCGGTGTCACAGTTGAATCGATGCTCGACGAATTGGAAACATGTTGAGTTGACAGGGTTCAAGTGCCGATGTGAGACAATCTTTTGTGGATGCACTGGTACCCGGAGAAACACAGTTGCACCTTCAATTTTAAGGAGCTGGGGAGGGAGGCCATCGCTAAGCTTAACCCTGTCATCAAATCAAAGAAGCTCGAGAATACTTGACCCTGTTGTCGTTTCGGGCATGGTTGCACTTTTATTCATTCGCTTTATCGTTCACGATCATGACAATTTGTTCTTAGTCACTGAGGCCATTCATGCTATTTGGAATCTTTCTCATCTTTCTCATCTATAAGCTATTAAAGCAAAAGACTTGCATGATAAATCTATATTTAGGATTTATGTTCTTAGTGTTTCTTATTAATTCTTTTGCTTGAGATCACTTGATCATTCTCTCCTTTTCATTATATGTAGCGGTTTATGTATTCAATCAGTATGGTTGGTGGTTTTGGGTGTTGGATTTTTGGCCTGTGTATGTTTAGCCTTCTTCGACCCTATAATAGCGGGAGATTCATGCATTGGGTTATTCTTTTTTTTTTCTTTGTCATGTAAATTAATGTCATAAATTGAGATGAACAGTGATAATTAGGTTGAAAATTTTGGTTAGATCTCCACGTAAGGAATCATGGTTAATTGAAGATTAACCCTTACTATTATTTGTTAAAAAATAACCACAGGCTATTTTTCTCTGACACAGTTGAAATGTCTGCTCATTCTATACTGCTTCATTCCATCTTGCAATTTCATATTTGGCTTCAAAGCAACATGTTGGTTTTAAAACAACTATTTAAAACAAATGAAGATTCAAAATAGCTTTAAATAGTTGTTTACATATAAAATAACTTTTACAAGTGTTATACCCCATAATTTACTTGTCAAATCAGTTTTGGAGACATTTTATTCTCTTATTTAAGGCTCGTTATCTCTTTAGTTACTAAAGATTTATGTAGTCTCAGTTTTCCTTTAGTCTTAAAACCTTTTACAATAAAGTATCTTCTTAATTCATCTTTCTTAAAATCCCTTAATTATTTATCTCTTTTGTCTTATAAATAGAGGGAGATTTTAGCTTTTGCAAGACATAGAACAAGTCCTTGAATCATTCAAGTGTGTATTCCTATTTTTGCCTCTCTTGGGTTTTGTTTGATTTACATGTCTATTTCAATGACGTATTTTGTTTTTAATTTGAGCACAACCCTATAGCATTGGAAGGGGTTCAATAGTCGAGTGCACAATTACTGGAGGAGTCATTGGGTTGTTTTATCTTAAAGGCCGACATCTAAAGTCTTAAGGACAATGTCAAGTGACATGACTCAGCCCACCAATTTTCTAGCAATTTCTATTGCAGATACATGATAATTCTATGTAGGTAATAAATTGAAAATTCTCCTACACAAAAGTGATACTTAGGTTTGCTCTCTCAATATTATGACACATAATTTTACCTACGTAACAGACTCTAAAGGTCAAGAAAATATATTATTTTAAGAAATTGTTTGGAACGCACGAAAAGAAAAGACGAGATCATGAGATGAATGCACGTCACCCATGGTATTGGTATCGGTATCGGTATCAGATTCCGATCTAGATTGGTATTGTATCGGTATCATACCGTCCCCGATACCGATCTATAAGATTCCTGTTTCTGCTACTTTGCCGCCTGATCTTGCTGCTGGTTTCGTCCCCTCACCTCTGTTACTATCTATCTGGATCTCCTCTTATTCTAAACTAAAAAATCCTATTGGGATAGGAGTGCATGTGCATCACGAGACAGATCCCATCTTATCAATCAAATGGGGGAATTATTTTCCCCTCTTCCATTAGTAATTATTTGTTGAAATGAAAAGAATATGGAATTATAATGACTGAACGAGTGATCTACAACAGGGGCAATGCGAATGGGAAGCGAGCCATGGAAGAAGGCAATCGGAATGGTATTTATGAGAACAGGGCAGGTCGGTGATCTCCCGCAGGCCTTGCAGTTCATCGAGGCAAATCGCACAAACCTCTCTCTGTGAATTCCTCCGGCTTAGCTGTGGACTATTCCTGTAAACTTCTGTTTCTCTCGCCCTCGTCTCTGTTTCACTCCTTTGAATCTGCTTCGACCGAAAAGCATGAGAGGAACTTCTTACTTGAACAGAGGAAGCTTGAGGATGCTTAATCCACCTGTTTTTCAAAAATTTGACAACAGCAGCTTTAGTATCACGCAACGTATACAATCTTATTCTTTAAATTATCTGCGCAATAGTAATTATGAACCCCTAAACCAGTCTCTGCTTATCATCCATTTTGAAAACAAGTTGGAGAAGAACAGAGATTTTCTGGTTTTCAGGTGGGATTGGCGAGTCATACTCTGTATTCCCATCTTTTGGCTGTGGGTCTCAGCCATAGCCCTGAATGAAGAAATGAAATAGGCTACAATATGGAAAAGGAGAAGAAAGAACCACAAATTAACCTGGAACGGAGCTGCACCTCAAGCCTCGTGTGGGCCTTGAGAGCGGCGGCGTCCATTGTGGTAACAGTGGTGGTGGTGGTGGTTGCGGGGGACAAGGGTTTGATACGCTCTGGAAGAAAAGGGTAGGAGCGGGAGTATCGGTCGTAATCGAATTGATGAGAATGGATTCTTCTCCTTCGAGCTAGCTCAACCCCTGGTAACATCCCTGCCATATTACTTTAACTATCTTCTCCCCCACAACACCTCTGCAACTACATTTAATCTTCTCCCAACTCCAGCGATAGATAGACGGATAGATCCCTTCCTTTGAGAGACTGGTCCTGAGATCCTCGACCTCCCATCCCATTCGGAGGGGAGAGAATCGCACGCCGGAGGGAAGATAATCGGACGCCGGAGGGATGGATGGAGTTGCAGGTTACCGTACTGCCGTCGTCTTCTTCTTCTTGTCCGATCGAGTGAGTGAGAGGAGTGAGATGAGAGATGGGAGATGAGTTTAGAAGATGCAAATAAAAGAGAGGGCAATATTGTCCTCTCACAATAGGTGGGGGTATTTTGGGTATATTATAAAAAAACTAACCGGTTTTCATTCATTTAACACGGTCAGTTAACGGCAGGGACTGATTTGAAATTTTTTGAATTTTTAGGGGGTGGCTTTCACTTTTCGAAAAGTCCAGGGGGAGGCGTTGAATAAGGACCAAAGTTCAGGGAGTGGCAATGCAATTTTCTCCAAAGAAAAATTATGATAAGAGCTACGCACGAGTTTATTAATTTAATATCATTAGATTAATCCAATGGCCATGTAACTAAGGCTCTAGTTCATCAAGGCCAAGCAACCCCCTCAAGCACAAACAAGGAAGAATCTGAGGTTCTCGGATGGCATTAGGAGGGTATTAGGGAACAATGCAAGGGTATTATCAACCACGTACTGTAAGATCGGGGTACACTTTGACAAGTATTAATGGTTGCACTTTTTTTTTTTTTTT
>NC_056566.1:20018270-20020583 GCF_013358625.1 Macadamia integrifolia
GTCCTGAGATCCTCGACCTCCCATCCCATTAAATAAGTATCATTATTAGGTACTCTAGGTCCCGTTTTCCCCTTCCACCGCTTCAAGCTAAACAGGAACACACAGAAGAGTTATTATGACAATAGATTCCTGAGAGTGAAAAGTAGGTAGCAAGCAAGCAAAAAAAAAAAAAAATGAAAAGGCAAAGGTTCTTTCTGGGTTTTGCTTATCATTTCTTTTTGGGTAATGGGTAGAGAGAGAGTAGAGAATAGAATTTAGAGTGATGGATTCTTCGAAAAGTCACTCTTTCTGAATTCCTCTTTCCTCAGTGAAAGTGAAGGCGATAAGGATTGGATTCGTCCCAATTGACTCTCTGTTTTTGAATGACGTATGAGGACCATGGACTTAGGGGACGGTATCGGATCGGTATCATATCGGCATTGTCAGCCACCAATTCTCAGTGGCAAGTCGATCTTGGATTTGTCAAGCCATAGATCAGAGGTAAAATAGAAAAAAAAAAGAAGCATAAATTTGCCTCAAACAAATTGATCTGTAATCAGTTTTCAAGGTAATCAATATTCGAACAAGATAGATGTTTAGTTGGATGTACATATAAGGACTCAACATTTATCTTATTTTCGACCATTTAAAGGATGAAGAGAGATATATATGAATACAAAAGGAACAGGTGTTGGATCCTCACATGTATATCTATGTGAACATACAGGGATTCATTCTTTACCCCATTCATGGTTCTAAAACTCGGATCAAATTGGTTAATGGTAACTTTAATCCGGGTTGATTTAGATTGGTATCAAATTGGTATCCACCTTCACCGATCCAAGCCCGATCATAATTCATACCACGCCTTAAAACCATGGGAAAGTGTGGTGGTTTCCTTTCGGTGGTTAAGGTGGGGATTGTGGTTTATTTTATTTTTGTTTTGATTTCTGAGGTTAGGCATGTAATCTATGGGTAAAGGAATCAGCGGAAAGGGTTGTTTCATCTATTATCGTCCATATGGAAATGATGTTCACGCTTTTACTAAAAATAAAAAAAGAAAAGGAAATGATGTCCAATTATGATATTGGGATCCAGTTCATCTCCATAAAACCTAAGGATTAGAGGGTGATCTCACGGTTGAAAAGATTCGAGTATGCATCCCATGGTCATTCAACCGTGGGATCACTCTCTAATTACTAGGCTTTATGGAGAGAAATCCTATCCTACAACACTGTTTCTCTTTTTTGCTAGTTGTGCCATAGTAAGTTGCTCATCCATGTTTAACGCTCGTTCTCATTGTTGAATTTCTACCTAAAAGAATAATAATAATCTGTCCATTCATGACATCTCCAATCAATGCTTGAACCAATTTGCATTTTTTAGATGAAAGGACCAATAGAACCCCAAGATAGAGCATTATGAAAGTGTAATTATATAAAATTCGTTTTGTTTCACTAATATTTGGTGTTCTCCAATTGTGTTCTTGGTTGATAGCACGTTTTCCAAAGATAAGAATGTAATAAATTTTCATTCTCGAAAACTATAATGTGTCATAGAATGGGCCTTGCTCTAGAATGCATAAAATTCAGTTGTCATTTTGGTTGCGAATAAAATATGTTTGTTGTTGTGACCATCGATCACGAGTTTGGATCGACTGCATGTACATTCGTCAAGGCAGACATGTAAGAATTCAACATTTATACCATTTCGAATTCAACATTAATCCCATTTCTTGCCATTACAAGAGTGAAAAACGTTATATATAGAAACAAATGAAACTTCTGTTAAATCCTCACATATACGGTCATACACGTAACAGATCCAAATTCATTAATCATGGCCACAAAAGAAGCATGCCTTTGAATAGATTCTCTTTCCATTCATCCAATTCGCTCAATTCAATCGTGAGAAGAGATATGTGATACATATAAGGAAAAAAATTTAATGTAATTATGACAGTACAGAATAATGTGATACAAGGAGACATAGAAAGAAATAAAGAGAATTTTAATGTTTAATGCATTGCTGGCATCATCAATCAACTAAAAGCATAACGTAAAACCATTATTTCCATAATTCAAACTTACCTAAGTTGGGAATGACCTTGTGGCTCAATGTGTCTGTACCATTTTATTTCCAAAAGTCGGATCAGGCTTTTCTATGAGAATATTTTCGAATGGACCTATGATGGACATTTGGATTCTATTTGACCTGTGATGGACACATAGATTCTATTAAGTCACTCTCTTCAACGCATTGAACTAGCCTTAGTGGAATCCAAGTGTGTCCATCATAAGAACCTTGTCTACAGTCTAGACTCCCCCCCCCCCC
>NC_056566.1:20020603-20032180 GCF_013358625.1 Macadamia integrifolia
CCCCCCCCCCCCTCAACTCTCCCCTTGGCCTATGGGCCCCAATTTGTAGGCTCTCAATTGTGACTTGTTAGTTAATGACCAAAAAATAGAAAAATAAATTTGATACGCATATCATAGACATGCAACTTTAAAACGATGTAAAATAAGATAGAAAAATAAGAATAAATAAAGCACACAGATTTATGAGGTTCAACAAGATTGTCTACATCCTTGATAAGATGAAATTATTATTTCACTATCAATAAACAATAGGGTTATAACGTACATCCTTACACTTCTATCAAAAAGTAGGCCTGTAATTCTTTGGGGGGGCTATATCAGTACTCCTTAAAATAAACTGCTACGGAATTAATTTAAGACATCGTACCCAACACATATTTTCATATTTCAAACTTAAATCATATTTGGTCATGTCATAAATAGAGATAGGAAGTGATAATTGGACAAAAAGTTTTGCTTAGGTCTCCATGTAAGCAATCATGGTTACTTGAAGATTAACCCTTATTATTATTATTATTATTATTATTATTATTATTATTATTATTATTATTATTATTTGTTAAGAAGGAAAATAGTGGAATTACGTCCAGGGAACAAGTGATCTACAATAGGGACAATGGGAATGTGAAGCGAGCCAAGGAATAAGACAATCGGAATGGTATCTGTGAGAACAAGGTAGGTTAGTGACCTCTCGCAGACCTTGCAGCTCCTCTAGGCAAACCGCACAAATCTCTCTCTCTGAATTCCACTGGTTCCTGCAAACTTCTGTACTCTCTCTCCTTCTCGTCTCCGTTTCACTTCTCTGAATCTGCTTCCCCTGAAGAACATTAATGGAGCTTCTGACTTGAACAGGAGAAGGTTGAGGTTGAGGATGAGGATGCTTATTCCTATTGGTTTGTGGGGTCTCTGCATTAGACCTTAATGAAGAAAATAATTGGAAGGAGGAGAAGAAAGCTAAAGAAAAGAGAATTCATTTACTACAAAACTAAAACGGAAGCTGCTCAGCTTCTCTTCCAGCCTTATGCGGGCCTTGAGAGCGGTGGCGTCCATTGTGGTGGTGGCGGTGGTGGTGGTGTTGCGGGAGGACGGTCAGATATGGTGTGGAAGAAAATGATCCCAGGGAAAGTACCGGTCGTAGCCGTATTGATGAGAATGGATTCTTCTCCTTCGAGCAAGCACAGCCCCTGGTATCATCCCAACCATTTTTTTTTATTTTTTCTTCTTTCTTGATTACACTATGTACTCAATATCTCTACAACTCTGCTTGTAAAGCCTAATCTTAATCCAACACCATTTATATAAGTATGGAAAAGACTCTATGAGCATGAGGCATAGGCACTACAAGAAAAATGGTCAAATTGCTACACTTTATTTGCTACGGGAAATAAATATCATGGTAATTGATAACATATACTATGATATAAAAATACTATTATATAAAGTCCACAATATACGACAGACTACAAAATCCGTAATATTTAGTGAGTATAGGATTCAGCTCTTCTATAGCGCGGGAGTGAGCCATATATCGTCCAGCTCGCCACAGGAGCATGACACCTGGATTTTATTGATCCTATGGTGTGAGTGGCTTAAACCTTAGGAAAAAAATATACATAGGCAATACACCTTATCATTCTTTCTCCAGTAGAGCCAAATCCCTCTCATATTGCTCAGTGTCGTATGAATTAAACCCATAATGAATAGAGTTGCAGAATCTTATATTGCTCACTGTAGTATGAATTAAAACTGAAACCAATGCTGGGGAGATACTGAATTTGATTAAGAAAAATTTATTCATAAGCTTTAGATATACAAAAAGCCTAATTCAAATCATGATCCGTCAAAAACAGAGATAGAGAAGAACAGCTTTATTGGTAATACATGGATTAACACAAAATAAAAAATAAAAAAGACTTACAAACAGAGAAAGAGAAAAAAACACCTTCATTGGTTATAAAGAAAGACTTGGGGGACCCCATACAGTAAAAGAATAACCAGTCAATGAAAACTCCTCTTATTAGGTCTTGATCTATCTCTTGAGTTTGACCCACCAAATTGGGGGAAATCTTGTTCTCCATGAGTGGGGGTCCCATGGGCATCTGGATTTGCAGATATTAGAAGATTGATATCACTGCAGCCACCCTATTTTCCAATAACACAACTAAGATTCTGATTATCAAAAAGTTATATTCTAAATGAAAGTCAAAATTCAAAGCATCTAACACAAAATTACCAATGAACAGTTACCAGAAAAATATTTTCTTTCCTATTTTCTGAACCCAATTGCAAATCAGCTGCGTTTTCATAGAAAGACTCGCCAGCATTGGCTATAGCAATGCCCCTGCGACTGCACTCGGCAAATCGATGTGGTTAAGATAGGCGCTGGTAGTGACGATGCATCGAGGAGAATGAAGGCATCGAAGTTTATCTGCCGTGACAGGAGTATGGCCAGAACAGAGGGCTCTCACCGACTGCGCATATGTGGTCAAGAAGAGGTCCAAAGCATCGAAGACTCCCAGGCTTTGAGAAATCTGAACTTCTTCAAGAATCGATCTTCAACATAAGCAATTGAAATAATGGGACGGAGTTGTAAAACTATCATTGGTTCTCCATTTCTAATCGTCGAAGGAACGGGACGGAGTTGCAAAACCATTGTATCATGATTCATGAAATCTGAACTTTGCTCGTCTTTCTCCTTTTCTTCTCTTTTTTTGATTTGGTAGGCGCGGGGTGTTAAAGAGGGATTTCGTTCTTCTATAGAAAAAATGATAAGGTGTATCGTTGATGTATATTTTTCTCTGAGGTTTAAGCCACCCACACCATAGGATCAATAAAATCCAGGTGTCATGTTCCTGTGGTGAGCTAGACGATAAATGGCTCACTCCCACGCGATAGAAGAGCTGAATCCGTGAGTATATGCTATGGTATAACAGTATGGCGAGTTCGAGTCAGAGATTGAGTGGAGTGGTTACGAACCCAACTCAGGTATGTCTAGACACATTCAATTAAGGATGTGAATTTGTAACGAAACCATTTATCGAAACCGAATCGATCTATTTATATCGAAGCAATAAAATCATTTAGTAAATGGTGCAGTTATGATTTTAAGTTTTAGGCCAATTAGCTAAATGGGTCGGGTCGGTTTTAACCACAAAACCCGTTGGTTTTAAACCAAATTGAAACCGTTTAAACCAAACCGTTTAAAACCATTTAAACCGTTTAAACCGATCCGATTAATCCGTATAACAATTAAATAAAGCAGGGCAGTAATCCATATGACAATTAACAATTAAATTAAGTGTCCATCTTGCTTTGGTATGATTTATTACAATTCAGTTCAAGTATAGGCTTTAGATCATGAACTTGTAATCTATATATGTTACTATGTTATTATGTTATCATAGATGAGATGTTTTGGTTAAACCACCTGTCATTTTAATATTTTATGCTGTAGAAAGCTGGATTTGGATGTTGTATGATATTAGTTCTGAATGTTTGAGAATGACCATGCAAAGAAATAGCACTAGATTATCAAATTAAGACATTCCATTGTTAATATAGAATCTCTTATTTGTAGTTGCCAATTATTTTTAGATAAGTTTATGATCTTTAATTTAGAGATGGTTGCAAGTTATAACAAACTGATTGTGAATCGTTTTACAAACCGTATAGAATAAATTGAAATCGAAACCTTTTAAAACCTTGAAATCGACACTGTTTAGAAACCGTAGAAATCGAAACCGTTTATTAAATGATCACGGTTTCAGAAAGTGGAACCATTTAGTAAATGGTACGGTTATGGTTTTAGTCAAATAAACATGAACCGAATCAATCTGCACCATTTAAACCAAAACTAAACCGATTAACATCCTTACATTCAATACTTTATTATAGTTTTCCTCTCCAAGATGAAGGGGGAAATGAGGATCCTAGAATCACTCTCTGGTCGCTGAGTGGTTTTTTGAATTTCATTGAGGTGGAGTAATTTTGCCACCCGCTATATATGTCTAGGCAGGTTTCAGGCAATCAGGACCGTTCCATTTGCCAAAAAAAAGGAAAACAAAATTTGATTGTGAGTGGGGCGTACCCTACTTGTCATATTCAAATAACCCTTTTGGGTGGGCGTACCCTACTCCCTGTAAGTATCCATCATTGTGGAATCCTGGGTTAGCCTTGTGGTTGTGGAGAGAATAGACTGATCACTTTCATGGAAAGGTCGTTGAGATATTATTCATGGATTTCCGAATAATTACTCCTTTTTTTTTTTGTTTCTGTCACGGTCCATGGGGGGAAAGTAGAGGTTTAAGGTATCCAAGTGTCTGTATGGTCTTCGTCCATCAAACACTTATACCAATCAAATCTTATCATTTATTGAATTTAATTTAAAAAAAGGAGCACAATTGGTAAAGTAAGGAGTTGTAATCTTCTTTTAATTGTCCCATTTTATTTTAAAAAAATTATTTAATATAATAATTATTGCGGAATAAAAAACAATTTAAAAGAATAAATTTTTATGCGAAATGATTGGAATTACCCTCCAATTACTTCTATTCTAAGTCATACTTCATACAAAGTTTAAGCTCCTTGGTTGCACCTTTATGCTCAAACACAGGCCATGTGAGAAGACTACCTTGCCCACATATGGCTGATGCCTCCGCTTGCTCTTCCATTTGCTTATGCACTAGTAGCCATATGACTAGGGAGCATTTTTTTCCCCTTCGTATTTTTTTCATTACTTTATATACTCTCTTGGGCCAATCATACTTAGTTCAAAATAACCCATTAACACTACAAGCTTTATATGATTCGTGTCTAATTTTATCCTAGATTCTATAAGAGTTTAATATATAGTCTAAAAAGAAATACTTTCAACGGTCTCAATTGTTCGGTATTTTAGTTGATATTAAGCATCAATGATGCAATACTAATATTTAGAATCATGGGCATAAGTCCCTTTTTTATATAATTTAGGGAAGAAAGGAGGGCAAATTTTTTTTGGGAGAGGGGTAACTAGGGTAGAGATTATGGAATTGCAAGAGGGTATTTTTTACCATTCTCATCCATATCGAATGGATGCCCACTAGGACTTTAGTGACTTGCCTTTATCCATCCATGAAATCTATAATTTTTATTCAATGCCATAGTTGATAACTTTAAATTCAAGAATTATTCAGAAGACATAAAATTTAGAATTATTCATTTTATTTATTTAAAATTTTGAGAAAAATAAAGGATTAGACTAAAAAATAAATTCATATTTGGTTTACTTCAAGAATTATACGTTTATCTATATCTTGATGTCAATATTTAATATTTGTTTTCCTTATTTAGCATTGTCAATCAATTTTATAATGCGTGACATACAAATGTTATAAAATTTAAATGACATCCATTTCATTTAAATTTCATGAAGCACAATATAAATAAAAGAGCATCAACTTGGTGTCTAGGTGCGAAGGGTGCGAAGGTTGAGGTCACAAGTGAGAAAATTTTGGACCCCACATGACATAGCAGGTGAAGGTCAAGGATCACCACACACACACACAGATTCCTAATTTCGATTTTAAAAAAGGCCAATAGAACAGCGGGAAAAGAGCATTATAAATATAAAGGATTAAGCATATAGAATATGAATCCACTAATGACCAAGTAGCTTACCTATCCCATAGCATATCTTATTCTTAATCAATGCCCGAGCCTATATGACCACACAACATATGAAAAACTTCCTAATATCAAAGATTCGTCAAAAAGGACCAATAGGACAATGGCAAAGGGCATTATAAATATAAAGGGTAACCGGTTAAGTATACAAGATATGGGATCAAGTTTCCCTTCCCTTCACCCATGGGGAGGAAGAATCCCTTCGTTCATGGTAGTGGGATAAGCATCATTATGTGGGGAAAAATATATTCAGCCTCGTCTAACTTTTGGGGGGTGGGGTTTATGTAATATAACCCTCAATAGGTGGGTAAGCCCATCTCCATAAGAAGAGGGAAAATTTTTTCCTAACATATAAATCTAGTGAGTTTCATCTCTGAGGAGGAGGACCAACATCGGGCAGTAGAGAAAGCTTGACATGAAGCTATGTTAAGTTTGTCTCGAATTCTTGACCCGTTTTGAAGATTGACCTGATCTGATATATTTTGGTGGCGACCCGAATGAGAATTTTTCTGAGATCTGTAATGGAAGCAGAGGGGTTGAGCCCATAGGCCTAAGCCTGGAGCCCATCACTGATCTCATATGGGGGTGCGGGGGCTACGCCCCCACGGTATGGTTCGACCAGATCGATCACGACCCTATGGGTCGACCCACGATTTTGGAATATATATAATGTACTGTTGCTTATTGAGAAAATCATTGTATTGTAGGGTTTTCACGCAGCTAGGGTTTCAGGGCGAGTTTTTCCTCGCCGCTGCTAATGTGCAATCTCTCTTCTGCATAGTGAATCATCTTCTTTTTCACCCGAGGACGTAGCACACCACCCTGGTGTGTGAACCTCATTAAATCTCTGTGTCGTACGGATCTATTGTCTCTTTATTATTCGTGTTTCTTGGTGTTTGATCTAACAAGTTATTCTCAAAATTAATCTCCTATCCTATAGATGGAGCTATAGAGGGTGATCATTTCGTGAGTTGAGCCCTTCTCCAAAACTTTTTTCTAAATATAAATCTACTACGACTTTAAGGACTTACCTATCCATGTCATCTCTTATTCTTAATCAATGCCCAAACCAGGATCCATGCAACATATAAAAACTTCCTAAGATCAAAGATTCCCAGTTATTCCAATCTCAAAATGACCAATAGAATGGAGGGAAATAGCATAATAAAGTATCAAGGATATAAAATATGAAATATAATAATATAAATTATTTTTGCTTCCTCCTTTATGGAACTCATATACTGGTTTTTTTAATGACAAAGAAAAGAACCATGCCCACTTGCATGCCTTGACATCCAAACATAGACCCGCGCAAAGGTACTGCGCTGCTATAGTATTGCAAAATGAGATCTATGTCTAGGGTTGGGCACATAGTTAGTAAATTCGGATTCGGGAATTATTCGGGGGGAGAATTATTCGGAATAATTCGATTGATTAATTTAAGGATTCGGTCAAAAAAGCTTACTGGGTTTTGTTTTTTTGGTTTTTTTTTTTTAAATACTGTTTAAGTGGACCGAATAATTCGGTTTAATTCGGTTCAGTCCAAATTATTCGCGTTTTATATTCACTTTTGAAAAAATCGCGAATTTTACCGAATTTTATTTTAAATTCGGATTTGGTCAGAATTTTTTAATAAATTCAGAAAAATTCAGTTCGGCCGAATAATTCACGAATTATTCGGCCGAATTGATAACACTGGTTGGGCATACCAAACTAATCCTTAAAATCTCCTCTTAAAAACTTTAATTGTTTCGCTTTTGGTTGATTTTGTAGACCATGTATTCTGGATCTTTTAGTTTAAATTAGTATTAGTTACAGGTTCACCACTACCACCATGGCATCCATCTCCTCTAATGGGCTTTTTCCTTGGGCTTGTATCTCAAGCCCATAAAATGGACCGAAATAAATAAGTCTTTTACATTACAAGAGATGAAATAACAATAACAAAAAATATAAATAAAACTAGTAGTATTAAGTATTAACTACTTGAACAAAGGTAAAAAGAAAAAGGTTTTTATTTTTTTAATCTTTGTGTAGAAGAAAAATATTTTATTAACAGCATTTTAAGTTGAACAACCACATACAAAATGAATTATATCTAGGAATTGCAATTTCTGTCCAACAAACTATGGTTCCCTAATATGATTTGCTTAAAATGTGATCAAAATCCAAATGGGCCAACCTCAAACTAGGGTGGGCTTGATTGGGCTGTACCTAGACCTAGCTTGTGTTTGTACTTGGAACCATAGGCCTATCTTGATCCTAGGCAGAGGTTGGTCCGTATCAAGATTCAGAACCCATGTAAGGTTGGGTCTGGAAATAAATTTTTGAAGTGAGAAAATAGAAAATAATCGTGTTACAGAATATGTCTTAGAACCATAATCTATTTCGAGAATGCAGATCAAATATACAACCTAAGATATCACACTCGTTTATATACCACGTGAATTATCACTTTACTTTCATGTTCTTCCTCATCTCTTTCTTTCTTACCCTCTCCTTGTCTCCACCGGCGTCTCTCAAAGTGGATCGTGTTGTTTTTTTTTCTTAGAACTGGTATTTAAACAAAAATTTTGAAAATGATCCCATTATTCTTACCCCAATAATAATAAAAAAATCCCATTATGAACCAAATAAATGGACATGAAGCTCATTTGAAATAATAATAACGAACCAATATCATCAAAGAAGAAACATATGTGAATGAAAAAAGAAATTGAAAAGTGAATTATTATTGTCACAAAGGTGTATTAATTTTTCAATATTACAAAGCATCTAGTATGTCACATGGACATATGTTATTTCCATTATGACCATTGGATAGAGAGGGCATTGTCTAGATTTGCCATGTGTTAAATTATAGAGTCTAAGGCTGCGTTTGATAGTCATTCAGTTTTCATAAACGACGTTTTGTGCCAATAATAGAATTTTCAGTTTCCATAGCAAAATTCCATTAAAAAAAAAATGGTGTTTGGATGAACCTGTATTAGGAACGATTACCCTTATTGTTCATTTTTTTTTGTATTTAAAAAGAAACCAAAATGATGGAACAAGGTTTCATCATTCCATCATTTTGAGTGTCTAACATTTTTTTTCCCCATTTTTGTTCTAAAAAAATCGAAAACACCAAGTTGACACCAAACGCTTTATTCTATTTTTTTTTTTTATAGAACAATATTTTTCTAAATGACTACCAAACGCAACCTAATTCAATCAAATAGCATCTTTTGTTTTGACACATATCCAGTGTATATGTCCATGCATGTGTAGCACTGTACTCTCTTTCAACTTTATGTGGGAACAGATAGTTTAAATTAAGAGAAAAAAAAAATGAATGGCTCAGGTTCATGCATATTTCAAAAATATCACTTTCCATTGTGACATCAAAAGAGAGAAAAAGAACTGCCTAGAATCCGTCATTTTGGAAGAGCTCAGAATATGCTTCCATAATCCATAAACCTACAAAACAATCACCTTCAAGACCAACTCAAGCATTGATTGTCCTTAAGAAAACAACTAGCGCAATTGATTGGTCCCCTAATGATCGATTGCAGGATCAGCTCATTGATTCAACTCCCCAGTTTTCACCTTGTGTTTTAAGGAATCTCTCTCTCTCTCTCTCTCTCTCTCTCTCTCTCTCTCTCTCTCTCTCTCTCTCTCTCTCTCTCTCTCTCTCTCTCTCTCTCTCTCTCTCTCTCTCTCTCTCTCTCTCTCTCTCTCTCTCTCTGTATATTAGATTAAAATAAAAAACATAGTTAACAATTTGAGTTTCTTCGTAGGGAGGAAGTTAGGTATGTCATCGATTTTCTTCAAACTAGTAGCTCAATCAATGAAAAAGCTGAGACGGAAGGGACATAAGGAACTTTTCAAGAGGAGGAGAGTGATAGACACAGATCTGGGTTTTTCCATGGCATACCCAGCTTTTTCCCTCCATAATAATTGGAAAATTTTAAAATATGTAACAGAACAAAATGACTGACTTATTTTTAAGAGGAGGAGAGAGATAAACACAGATCTGGATTTTTCCACGATATATCAAGCTTTTTCCCTCCATAATAATTGAAAATTTTTAAAAAGTGTAAAAAGGACTGGCTTGGCGGTAGGCCTGCAAAACCACCAATAATAATTGGGTCAAATTGGATGTTTTTATAACCCAATCTGAGCTGCCAAATTGATTCACCCATTTGGGTTTAGATAATCCCTTGACAAGAAGACAAAACATGTATCCTCCTAAGACATTTGACTGTTTGTTACAATTAAATAGACTAAAAGGGATTAAACCTTAATCAATAGGTACCAATGCATGTGCTTAGTTGAATAAAGTGAAGCACACAACTGCTAAGATAAAGAGATTGATTTGAACTCCCACCTAAGCAACCCACTTGCCTATATCCCTTTTGTTTCTTATTATAATTCCATCTTTGATTCATCTCTATAGTTTATACTAAAAAGCTGGAATGTTATATATAGAACCAATGGCTTTGTCTAACTCATTTGGGTTAGTGTCATTTTCCTTTTAGTTTCATTCCATCTGTAATGAAGTATAAGATAAGTTTTTGGACTCCTCAATCACATGAGTTGTTAAGAACATGGCTAGAAATGCAATCACGTTATGTCATTAACTTAATTTATTATTATTATTTTTTTAATAAAGAGTATATTAAAGAAATGGGTTTTGATTTTGTGAAAACTTTGAATTAATTATTATATATTTTGGGGGAAAAATAAAATTAAAATAATTCCTAATTCAGGTGACAACACAGCAACTGCCAGAGTAAACCTTCTTGAATGACTATTATATGATTTATGTATTAATAATGTTTCAATAGGATGTGCCAGAGGCCACATGATTCCTCTCACGTGGAGAGGGAAGAGGCTAATAATTCTAGGGGCTGGAGACTCACTATCTGATCTTGTGGCCATTGTGTATCGTAGGGACCAGTTAGAGGAGGCACATAGGCATCTAATCAAAGGGCAAGTGGTCTTTCTTGCCACCCTTGTGTTTGGGTGTAGGGGTGCATGATCAAGTAGTGATCTTTTTCTCTAATTTTACACTAAAACCTAATCCAACAGTTGAACAAGATTATGTATGACTAGACCTAACTGTCCTAACCACTGGGGTTTTAAATGTTAATTGACCTTACAAAAATAATAAATAAAAAAATTATTTGAGAGCTCCTATGAGATTGAGCTGAATGAACTTAGCTTAACCTTTAATTTTTTTGTTAGGACTCGAGTAGAACTCACTCTTAAAATTAGCCACTAAAAACGAGTGTGTTGGGATCCTTATAAGCTTTCCCATCGTGTTACTCACATCTGACATAAAATTATTGTTTTTTATGGAACCCCAAATCAACCCTTTAATCAAGAGGGACCAATCCATTACACTGAGGCCCACTGTTTTGGACAGTGGGATCAAGTGTCTCAAGTTACACTGTCCTAGCCCAACACTATACTGGATAATTTTTCTTCTGTCATCTTGCATTTTGATGCAGCATTGGAAGCCTGTTGTGAGGCCATTGGGCCTCCATAACATCCATGCCTTACTGAAATTTGAACATGTGTCAACTATAAATTAGAAGTTGTAAAACCCATGGCCAACCCTATAGAGACTAGCCCTAGAAGCCCATCTCTTGCCGGGCTGGGCCCTATTTAAAGTTATGAGTTCAAAAAATTCAGGAGGGATTATTATTATTATTATTATTATTATTATTTTTAGTAGGATCAGGAGGGATTATTGGGAATTATAGAGCTATAGTTCCACATCAGCTAGTTGGGACCATAGACACAATTTAATACCTTTTAGATTATCTCCACTTAATACCTTAAAGTTTTGGATAGAGCCCTTAAATAGTATTTCGTTGGTTATCCCAATTTATTTAACATTAAAAAAAGAAAAAAAGAAAAGAAAAA
>NC_056566.1:20033481-20044744 GCF_013358625.1 Macadamia integrifolia
ATACTATATCGGTTTAATGGTATAGATCAATGTAAAAAAAAAATCATAAAATGTGTAAATGAAAATTACGGGTATTTCTATCCGATATAATTGATCTGATATCATATCGGATTTTGAGATGGTCAATACCAAGGATTAAAGTATCGGTATCGGTCGCTGTATCGGTTGGTCAAAATTAAGATACGTATCGGAGGGTATAGTATCGTATCGTATCGTATCGAAGATACACTAAGATACGCTAAAGATACACACATAAATGGATAGGAAACATTTTTTTAAACACTTTTGCATAAAAGAATTTGTTAAAAAAAGCTATTGATAACATGTATTATGCATAAACACTAAATTGAGGGTATCGTATTAAGAATTCAAGGTTTGTAGTTGTCCCATAAATGTAAAATCATTGTTCCCAACCTTGATTTCCACTTTAGTTAGAGAGAAATATGGCTGACAGCAACTTTGGAACAAAAACCCTTCAAAAAATCGTGTTTTTTCTGAAAAATTACCCATCTTGGCCATTATATGACCGTAGCGCATTGTATCGGTACATGCCGATACTCACCGATACGTACCGATACTCACCGATACGTACCGATACTCACCGATATATACATACCGATACTCACCGATACGTACCAATACATACTGAAACGTACATTTTACCTCAATTTTATATTTTCCATAAAGTCGTATCGAGGCATATCGTATCGTATCGATGTGTATTGGTGGTATATTGATGTATATCGGTATGTATTGTAGGATATTTATCGATAAGAAAAGATTTTAAAAATTCCATGTATCGTATCGGTGTGTATCGTATCGGTCAGCTAAATTTAAGATACGTATCGGAGGATATCGTATCGGATCGGAGATATTTAAAACCATGGTCAATACCCATTCCAATAATGTGCACTAAAACCATATTCCATACCTTTATCGAGCCAATAAAATAAAATACGGCTTAAATTGTCAAATGGTTGATATCTATGATTTTTGTTAGGTTTTTAGATTTATTTATGGGAGGGGGATTATTGCCTCTAGGGGTTAGATTTTTTCATTTTATAAGGGTAGGAAAGTCATTTTGTCCTTCTTGTGTATGGATACAGGTGTCAGGCAACCTAGCATCCTTCTTTTTCCTTTTCTTATATATCGATGCAATACGGTTTTAGGATTTGTGAAAACTCAATCCAAAATCAATGGTTATTGGTTTGTCTGTTTTGGTTTTCAATTGGTTTCTTTTATCGGTCAACTATTGACACAATCTCAGTTTTTTGGGAAAATGAACACTCCCTAGTTCTATGCCCTTATTACACATTTACACCTAGATATTGAGAGTGGTGAAATGACACTCTTAACCTTGTGAAACTTGAAACCCACCTCCATTAATGCCTAAACATGCCCTCTCCTTGCCACTATTCTAGAACAAGAGCAGCATGATCAGAGAACATTCTTTTTCTCCAATTTTCTTTATATCGTTTGGTCTAACCGTTAATTTCGATTTCCTCGGTTGGTTTTTTGATCTTTTTCCAAATTTCTAAAACACAAAACCAATATCTATCCTTTTTTTTTTTTTTTTGGGTAAATCAAAACCAATATCTATCTGATAAGGTTACTTTCGGTTTGTCAACCAATCCGGTCTGATTTTTTATACTCCCTATATTGCAGAAGGAGTTAGATTTAACCGTAAGCCTTAATTAACCAATTTCCCAGTCTAAGTCTCCAACTAACCTCATTTATTAAGGTTTTAAGTTTCATCAAAACCAGCGTCACTATCAAAGAGGAATAAAGCTAGTGGGACCACTCATCCCTTCTAAGCTTTAATTAAATGGATAGGCTCAACTTGATGGAGGTTCTTTCTTAGTACCGAGAGGTTACTTGCCTTGGGATCGTAGTGAGTGAGAAACGAGAATGACTTAAATCTTTCTACCAAAAAAAAACCAAAGAATGGCTTAAAGCTTTGCCTAAAGATAACCCACCACGTGGTCTTATTCTTACCATGATACTGCAGTGTGGTCCCCAAGATAGGGGTGTCAATCGGTGGGTTTGGTTCGGTTTTAGTCGGATTGAATCCGTTTCGATCTAGAAATGAGGGAGTTCAAAATCAATTTGTTAAGAAATTTTGGTTTTCAATCAATTTTAATTTGATCTGATTTGATTTTGATTTATTTTGATTTTAATACCGATTTAGATCGATTTATTATTGAGCTTGAACCATAATGAAGTATTACATTCATAACTTATAGTGACAAGATTTGACTCAAAAAAAAAAAAAAACACTCTAAATTTATGATTAAATCATGATTTATCATTGTAAGAGAAAGACAACTTATATTGAAACCAATGGATAACAAATTACTAAGAAGATAACTAATATTGAAATCACAAAATGAACCATATTATCCAATCATTCATTTAACTATCCAACTAGTTTTGTATAGTGAAAAAGAAAATCAATAGAAACATTATTACAATTTACAAATCAATTTCTCTATTTATAATCTAATATTCAATTATTTGTAACAATTCTCCTTATAATACAAAAATTTCTCATTAATATTGTAAAACATGGATGGTTTAGTTTAATTTTTATTTTTTGATTTTGGCCAATCTGGTTCGATTTAAAAAAAATATTCAATTTCATAAAAACCTGAGTCAAAGTCAAAACAATAAATGTTCGGTTCGATTTTTCCTGATCGATCGAATCAGTTCGACCGGAAACTGACACACCTAGGTGTCCACAAGTACAAACTATGTATATCAAGTACAAACTCTATAAACCACCACACCAACTACCAGGAAGGCAGCCAGGCACAGAGTATTTTACACGGATTCTTCATGTTACAGTGTGGCCCTCTTTCACATGGTCACTGAACCACACCGACCCCTTCCACCCCACCACTATACGACGCAACATATTTTATAGAAAGCCAAGCAGCCAAGCAGGACCCCTCAGTCTCCATCTCTCTTGCTGCTCCAAAAATGGGTATATAGGGAATCTATCTTCAAGAACGTTGGAGGTGAAATTTTCCTCCACGTTTCTTCACTTCTCTGCAAACCCATCACACATAAGCAAGCAAATACTGAATCATAAGTTTTAACAGACAAGGAGAGAAGAGAGTTTAGAATTATCAGCTTGTGATACTTTGTTTGATTTTTAGTTCTAGCTTCTCTGCTAGTGGTATGGCTTCTTAGTAAGTTTTACAGAGATGGGGAAGGCTAGCAAATGGATCAAAAGCTTCTTGAATGGGGGGAAGAAAGACAAGGACAAGGACAAGGACAAGGACAAGGAGAAGGAGAAGGAGAAGGAGAAGGAGAAGAACTGTAGTAGTCAGAGTCAACCCTCTTCCATTGCAATTGAGAATCCCACAACACCCATTACAAATCCACCTTCCACTCCTAAGGAGAAACGAAGATGGAGTTTCAGGAGATCGTCGGCCACAGCTATGGCTACCAAGGATTTCAATTCTACAGATATGGTTGTTTCCACCACTGCAACAACAGATGTAATGGTGGAAGCTGAGAATGAGCAGAAGAAGCATGCCATGGCTGTCGCCGTAGCTACGGCTGCAGCTGCCGACGCAGCTGTGGCGGCAGCCCAGGCAGCAGCCGCCGTTATCCGCCTTACCAATGCTCCTACTCCGGCTAGAACAGTTGTAATTGAAGAAGCCGCCGCCATCAGGATTCAATCTGCCTTCCGTTCTTACCTGGTATGCATTGACCAATTCTCAATCTTAAAGAACCAATTTTTATGAAAGAGGATAGTGGGTAAGGTTGCAGATGAAAGTGAAAATTGACTAGTTCTTATTGACAGGCAAAGAGAGCATTATGTGCGTTGAGAGGATTAGTGAAGTTGCAGGCGCTGGTGAGGGGTCACCTGGTGAGAAAACAAGCCACTGCTACCCTCCGGTGTATGCAGGCATTGATTATAGTTCAGGCAAGAGCTCGAGCTCAGCGGCTCCGGATGGCAGATGAACCACAACCCATTACTCAGAGGCAATCAATTCATAGAAAATCCTCGCAGGACATCCGGCTGAGACAATCATACAGCGTAAGTCTCCTCTGCTAGCAAATCCAGCCACCCTGCATCCATAAGATTTTGAAAATTAGGAATTATCTGATGCCTCAATTGTGATATTGGAAAAAATTTTCCCCTTTCCTCTCTGTTTTGCATCAAAATCTAACAAAGAAACTGACCTAGAATCTGGCCATTTATGTGTAAAGGAGATGGATAGAGGCCTGGAGGAGAACATTAAGATTGTAGAGATGGATATTGGCCAACAAAGGGGAACCTCAAAGAGCAGGAATAGCTACTCTGTTTCTAACCACTCACAAGAACGAATAGATCCAAGATTCTCTGCGTATTATCCAAGCAATAGTGCAAACACAAAGCAAGATCAAATCCAGGTCTCACCTGCTCCATCGGCATTCATTGAGATGAGTCCACGAGCTTGCAGTGGTCATTTTGAGGAGTATTCATTCGCTACAGCACAAAGCAGTCCTCAATACTATTCGGCCGTATCCAAATTGGACCCAACAAGAGCTCCTTATGCTTCCCCTCGACATGAATATGCAGACTCTGCATCCACTGATTACCCATTCCATCCAAATTACATGGCCAACACAGAATCGTCCAGAGCTAAAGCAAGGTCACACAGTGCACCAAAGCAACGACCTGAATCATATGAGAGACAACCCAGCAGGAGGAGGGCATCAATGGAAGGAAGAAATATTCCCAGGGGTGTTCGGATGCAGAGGTCATCTTCACATGTAGGATCCACTGCTCATGGCTTCCAATATCCATGGTCAATCAAGCTTGATAGATCCACTGTGTCACTCAAGGATAGTGAGTGTGGTTCCACAAGTACAGTGCTGACAAATACCAATTACTGCAGATCTCTTGTTCCATATGAGGTTTGTTTTTTACCCAAATTATAAACAACTTGCACTGTTTATGAATTTCTTACATGATTTCTGTAAAGTAATTTTAAGATTCGACATGGGTTTGCAGACTTGCAGTTAGTTGCTGCATTGGGTTTCAGTTAATGGCTGGTTTCTTCAAAGTCTAATTTTCCGTTAAAGTTTTCGTATTTTGTGAGTGAAGCAACAAGGTAACAGATTCTGAAAGTTCTCATCTCTTCCCCTCCAAAATAAAATTGTTATTTCTTTGCTATAATGGCGGCTCATCCCTCACCAGTCACCTTCAAAGTTGAAGAACAGTGTGGAAACAGAGGGTGATGCAAGCTTCAACAGAAGATTGTTCAGATTACAGAGTACTTGAAGTAGATGCAGCTCAAAATAACCTATTGTATTCTTTTGGGAGTTTCAAGTGTCTCAACAGGGGAATCTTAATTCAAGATCCTGTTACAAAGTCCTGGTTTTGCTTTGGGTGTTTACAATTTTTTTGTTGCTTAGCTTTAAAGATTCAGGCTAGATAATGATAAGGTGGCCTGCTGACAACTGAACACTAAGCATGTAAAGATAATTCTAAAAAAAATGAAAATTTGAACTGAATTATGTTCTGCTAAAAGGATTATAGTGAGGAATATGAAGAATTAGCCTTGCATAAACATGCTCTAACATAGATTGGATCTCTACTATTCTACTTGCAGAAAATCAAAGTAGCTCTTCCTGTCTTGGACTGCCAACCATTGCCACCATAGAACAGTTAGGTAGTTTCACAAGTGTGTTTAAGGATGTAATTAAGGCTATGTTGGAACATAGCGTAATAAGACAAAAGTAATAATGAAACTTGTATTTTTTTTTTCTTTGTTCTTTTCTTGCATTCCAAACATAGCCTTAAAGAATCTGTTGACATAGTTTTTTGGGCTTTGCTCAGCAAAATGGACATCTTCACCTCATGAATCAGACAGTGCCCATTTGATCTAAAAATTTCAGTAGGGTACCCAGAAATTGAGAAAGTTGTGCTCCATGCTGGTTGCATAAAACAACCAAAGTTTCTTTTCCTTAAGTTATCTTGTGTTATTGGCCTAGCTCAATTAAATGTGAATGGAATTGGGAGAGAAACATTAGAGATGCCAAAACAGTGAAAATACCAGTCATAATGCCACTGTTGCCACCAGTTAGAAAGAGTTCTGCAGGATCTTTCATTTCCTTTGGAGGCCAGGTCTTCTGCTCCTTTTGTTCAGTTATCTGTTGTTCTTGCTTCATAGTCAAGTTAAATTGATGCTTAGTTCATCCTTTACTCTATCCTTTGTTCTACTTTCCTCTAGAATAAGGTTATCCAGAATTGAGTGATAGTGTACAAGACACCCTTTTGCGATGCAAGACTCCAGTATACTCTTGCTCTAGCTCTTGACCACCAAGTGCCTTGTCGCATACCTCCCTTCGAAGCAGAGTCCAAGTTCCATCATGCATAATCCAAGCTCCAGAAAACTGCTTCCTAGATTGGCTGTGTTTGGTATGCATCCTCAGAATAGATTATGGGTCTATAATGCATTCTGAAGTGAGAAAATAGAGAAGAATCAAGTTTCAGAATGCATTCTAGACCGAGAATCTATTCTGAGAATACATACCAAATACAGCCCTTTATTCATTATCCTGAAACTCATGCGATCTATTCTGGGAATACAATGTGACTGACTTCACCCCCAAGGTTTTGACCCACCATGTCAGTTCTAAACTTGGATGCTGTATGTATTTCAGTTGCAATACAAAATATGACACTTCTATCCAGATTCTTCAGAGGAACATCACTTCCAAAGCCAATGTCCTGGAATTCTATTAATAGACAACTGAGTATTTATGCTATAAGATAAATAACCTAACAAAGAAAATATTGAGTTCAGATTGAAAATTTGTCCAATAACCACTTTCAATATCCTATAAATTCAACAGACAGCCACAAGCAGTACATTGTCCATCTAAAAATATAATTATGATTCACAACTGAAACTAATGAGGCAGAAAGTGCATTGCAGGTGAAGGTATTTATGGTATTGAGATAACTATAACTCTTTTAAGATGTGAAGACGATAAAACGATGCCAAAAGTACTTCTCTCTATATCTGTATGTATAACTCGGATTTGGGGTTTTCGGGTAAAGAATAGGTAATGTGGGGGGCCGGTGGGCCCCACAAAAACCAACCCGATTGGATGTGGGCCCAATTAAATACTTAGGCAATTTAGGCCTAAGATTAAGTGGCAAAACAGTAAATTTGCTGATGTTTACAATTGAGTGGCAATCCTGTAAATAGATTAAAATTCATAAGGTGGGATGGCACTTTTGTAATTAACCAGAAGTTTCTAATAAGGAGTGGCAGAATTGTAAATCTAAGAAACTTCCAATTAGAAGCAGCAAAGTAGCATAGATGGGTTTAAAGGGTGTTCTAGGAAACAAAGTTAAAATAAGGGCACAAGTTATTAAAGACTAAGGGAGGGGGTATTATGGGAAAAACAGAATATAAGGGCTAAAAGTAAACCCACGATTCTTTATTTTGGGGTTGTCTTCAACCTCCAACCAAGAAGATGGAGGAGGAAGATCTGAAGGTGGGAAAACTCCCTCAATATTGCTCAGATGAGTATGAAATTTCAGGGAGAGATACCAAATTCCTAAAGCTCCTGATTGTGAGCAACCATAGGGTCGAACCACTAGTGCTTGCAAGATCTGGGGCTGCTGAAAACAGAACTGGCGGTGGAACTTAGGTTAAGGTCTGCAATCTAGTTTTCATCTCAAGATGGAAGGAATTTTCAAGCAAAGTTTCCCATTGTTCAGGTCGACCTTGGCAGTCGAAACAAACCCCTTGAAATCCCAGGCCAGATCGATGCCCACTTGAGAATCTGAAGCAATTCTTAAAGATTGCTGTTATCACCAATTACAGGGAAGGGAAAACAGAACCGTGAAGAAGGAAAGGAAAAGAGGAAGAAAGAGAAGAAGGGGCAGGGGGAGTTATCGCACAGCAGAAGGGGGAAGGGGATTCTTGTTGAGGAGGAGGAGGGAAGGGTAGAAGGCAGATAGAGAGATCGCAGGGAATATAAGAAGAAGAAGAATAAGAAGAAATAAAGAGGGAAATAAGAAAGACAGCAGAGGAGGGGAGATAGAGGGAGACCACAGGGAAGGGGGAAGGGGGAAGGGGGAAGGGGGGGTGTTGGGGGGAAGAGAAGCAGGCAAGCCGGCTTTCAATCTTAATTTTTCTTCACTCTCCACTATTCTTCCCATGAATTACATGTCCAATATATAATAAAATAATATTAAAAACCTTCTAATTAAAAATAAAAACGAAGATAGAAATAAAATCTTTTACACCCAAGCTAACAAAATAAAGAAACAACTAAGGACTCAAATAGGGAACAAATATTCTCAATTAAAAATAAAATCCTAAATATTCTATTAAACTTAGAATCCAAATTAGTAACTTGGAACCCAAATTGGATCTGAGTCTTGATCCGGGATCTGGAGCAGGCTTGGGTCGATCCATCGGAGTGTTGCTGCATCAATAGGAATGAAGGCTAAAACCACCTACGATACTAAAAACATTCTAAAACTGATCCAGAAACAAAAGCATGATGATCACATTGGATATACACCCAAGAACCTTAACCATGCAAAGAGCTACTTGTTTTCAGTCACCACACCAGCAGTCTTCCCATCATCCTCAGCACATATTTGATACATAGCGGAACCAACTTCTTACAGTAAGCTATTACATGAGTTTTAGATAGGCGTAGCCATTAATAGAACAGTACATTATGCATAAGAACTGCGGGTCTGAGACCCGACCATTCAACCTTCTAAGTTTGCACAACACGAATAGGCTACACAGGATGGAACTCAGATGCCTCTTCCCATCCTTCCTGTAGGAAATCACACTGAATCTTTCCAGTGTAGCTAGCGAACAACACTGGGACTACAAAAAGGAAAGACATATAGTGTGAATATTCACCAATATTGCTTAGTTTCTTCCCCCTCCAACCAGCAAGACAGTAGACACTTTTCAGGATGCTCTGCTGTTGGTTATGAAATGGATTTGTCCTCATAGCTTACTCTTCATGGTTAGCCAGGATAAAAAGTATAAGATCTGATTCTGTAACTGAGACATGCCATGCAACCCACCAAATTTAGAATCTCCAATACATTTTATTGAAGTCAATAGTCTTGAAACTGAGTTAAGGGCATCTTAGAACACAGCAGAGTTGCATTAATTACCCCCTCCTTTTTTTTCTTTGGGCTGGGGGGAAATGTCCACCCTGCAATGCCAAGAAACCCAATAACCCTCATCCGTTCCTTCTTTCCGGAACCTGCTACAGTGGAGATACTGCAGAAGTGCAAAGAGAGTGTTTGAACTTTGGACTAATGCCGAATCCATAAACAGATAATGCTAATTTCAGGTTGGACTCCAACTTTAACCGACCTGTCACCAAAATTTAGGTCCCAACCTACCAGTTTGGTCAATTAATCTTCATTTTGAAGTGTACAAAAATTCAATTTTATAGTTGTGATGAATTTATAATAATAATAATAATAATAATAATAAAAAGGTTTCTATATGTCTATACATGCCTACAGTGCTCTTAACTATTGAGAACTCTCCCATGGCACAGGATTTTGGAACCTATGGGCCAAAAAACTCAAGCTCAAGATGACAGGAAAATGCAATCAATTAGCTTGATGATCTGATTATCAAATTTGAAGAACATGATTAAATTCATTTTTTATTTGAGCCCTTAAATTTCTTAATCTTCCTGTCTCATAGTAGTCTCCTTAAAGCTCTTAGTTAACCAGATAGCAGTCTCCCTAGAAGAAACCTTCCCAGGCCCAAATGGCTTCAATAAAACTCCAAGCTCTTCAAACCTCTCTTGATGCAATAATTGTGCACTGAATTCAAGCAAACCTTCCAATGCCTCAGCTCGTTGCTGGTATGACGAGGTGTCAAACCGACGCTGCAGATAGTCAGGTGAGGTCCAGCCTGATGCTCCAGCAGTTGGGTTCCTGTCTGAGCATTCACTTCCACCTTCCACACCTAACTGATATGTTTTGTATCGAATTCCATGCCATGCATCACTGAAGCTTGCCCTTGCTAACGGTATATCCTGTATTTGGACTGTACACTTGTCTTTGGTGAGGGAACGGTCACCACAATGTGGTGAGGTAGAGGAAGAGCCATGTGCAGACGGTGACAAAGTTCTACGGATGTGAAAGAATGGGTCCTCAGATGAGGCCAATGGAAACTCAACCATCTTGTCAATTCGTGGAGCATTTACAGAGACATCTGGGGAGTTCATTTGCCCAAGGAGATTAGCATTGGATCTGCAAGGGGATTCCACAGGTGAAGCTCTAGCAAGAAAAGGCAGTGAGGCTCTCCGTATTTGCTGAACTGATTTATTTGCTGGCGTTCTTGATGCAGGAAGCTACATGTACAAAGAATAAGAAACAATCAATAACTGAACTACAAAATTAACCAGAAGAACCAAGGATATATTGCATAATGGCAGTCAATTCTTAGTCGCTATTTGAGTGACGTACTGCATAAGCTTCAGCAGATATTTGATGCCAAAAAGCAGCTGGGGTCTGGGGTGGACACTATAGGCGTCGGATATCTTTTTTCCCTATCTATCATCCCATGAATGATTATAATGGACGATACAGTACAAAGCATATGTTTCGTTGTCCTGCCAAAATAAAAGCAAGGTGGGACTCAATTTGTACCTTGAACCTCCATGTCTGCCACAGTATGAACAGTTCTAACAACATGCATGAAAGTAGTCTGTAGCCTCTCAAGAAAACTCAGGGTTTCTCAATTGGTTTTATATTTTCCAATCAAATTTAATTATGTCAATTTGGAAAAACTTGGTGCAGAGAAGGTTTTTTCTGTAACTGGAATATTTAATGACTAAGACATGTGGTATTTTCATATTATATGTTCTTTATGAGCTCACCGATTCACGACTAGGACGAATTTGGGTTGTCGTTGGTGCCTCCGTCCGTCTCTTTGTTGCAGAAGCTTTAGCTGGAGTCATTCTAGGGGTCTTTGCAACATTTGATGTCTTTACAGTTTTTGGCTTGTAGACATCAATCTCTTCATGGGTGCTTCCAGCTGATAATTCTCCCAGCATTTCATTCAGGTAACTTGGGAACTCCTGTACTCTTTCAGTAGAACAAAGAGATTCTTGCTCGGAACCAGATACATTTGGGTTCAAGATCCTTTCATTGCTGAATGAATATTTGTTCTCCCTATCCTTGACAAGATGAACATCTTCTGGTTCAGAAAATCTTGTTTTCTTCACACAATTGGATTCAGTCCAGTGG
>NC_056566.1:20048903-20050427 GCF_013358625.1 Macadamia integrifolia
CCCCCCCCCCCCCGGAGTCAATCTATGCCCCAACATGCGGACATATGGAACTCCCTACCTCCTATTCAGCCATCTCATAGATCTAATCCACTTAAAGAATTTAAGCAATTTAGGTCTAAGATCGGGGGCAAAACAGTAAATATGATGATGATGATTAAAATCAAGTGGCAATCCTCTAACGCAAACCAGAGGAAGAAACCAGTCACAGCTTTGATGAAAAGTACTACGTCTCTAGGGCTCTATTAGATCTCGTATTTTAAGACCAATTTCTCAGGTCAAAGGCCTCTTCGACGCAGTCAAGGATCACCCAAAACAGTAAGGGAAGAGAGGGTATTGAATGTCTGAACTCTAACTGACGGTAGAGCCAAACCCAGAACTGGTTTCAGGAAGAAAACAAGCTTGAGAAGAGGGTTTAGAGGTTGATACTTCTGGATTTGGGTAGCCTTAGAGTGGCAAACCAACCCTAGAAATCCCAGGTCAGATCGATGCCCACATGAGAATCTGAAGCAATTCTTAAAGACTGTTGTTATCACCAGTTACAGGGAAGGGAAAACAGAACCGTGAAGAAGGGGCAAGGGGAGTTATCGCACAGCAGAAGGGGGAAGGGGATTCTTGCTGAGGAGGAGGAGGGAAGGGTAGAAGGCAGATAGAGAGATCTCAGGGAATAGAAGAAGAAGAAGAAGAATAAGAAGAAGAGGGGAGAAGACAGCCACGCAAAGGGGGAGGGGTTTCACAAATCAATTCATCTTTTCTTCCATCATCAACTCTTCTTCCCATGAATTACATGTCCAATATATAATAAAATAAAATTAAAAATCTTCTAATTAAAAATAAAAAACTAAGATAGAAATAAAATCTCCTACACCTAAGCTAACAAAATAAAGAAACAACTAAGGACTCAAATAGGGAACAAATATTCTCAAATAAAAATAAAATCCTAAATATTCTATTAAACTTAGAATCCAAATTAGTAACTTGGAACCCAAATTGGATCTGGGTCTTGATCCGGGTTCTGGAGCAGGCTTGGGTCGATCCATCGGAGTGCTGCTGCATCACATATGTTGAACTGTGGACTTAAAGTAAGAAAAATTTTCTTTGCCTTTTAAATTAAGTCTTCCACTGATTTTTATGAGAGAGAAAATGAAAGTAGACCGGCCGTTACCACACTGCGGCCCATGGGGGCCAGTAGCACCCCTTTTAACCTGGGTTTGGGATGTGACGAAAAGTTTGTAAAATCTTATGTTGATCTAATGGTCAGATTTGAAGATATGGGGTAGTCTAAAAAATACAAAGTCATCAAAAGAGTGACCAGATTTAGTAACTAACAGAAAAGAACAAGTAGGAACCAGATTTGAAACCAAAAGGTTACCAAAATAGTAAGTTGCTGAAAATAGAAACTCAGATTTAGTTACTACTTTAGAAACTCTTCCATTCTATTAGTGCTAGAAGTATTTACAACTCGGGCTTATCCAAGTTTGCTCTAGTGTCAGATATCATATCTTCGGGTAACTCCCCCCCCCCCCC
>NC_056566.1:20050527-20118101 GCF_013358625.1 Macadamia integrifolia
TACGTAGAGTCTCCTCTTCTTAGCATAGAGCAAGCCATTTTGCTCCCAAAATCTTCGTGTCTTGCCCTCCCGTGTAAGAGCAAGTAAGCTCTTAGCCATAGGATCATGTTGGAGGCCCTCTTTGATCAACTCTAAAAGTTCCCCCTCCGGTTGGCTAAGAGAAGCTAACTCCACCTTTCTACTAAGCGCATCAGCCACCTCGTTGGCCTTACCTGGCTTGTATTCGAAGACGAAGTCAAACTCTGCCAAGAAGTCTTGCCATCTAGCTTGCTTAGGACTTAACTTCTTTTGGGTTTGAAAGTAACTAGTGGCAACATTGTCTGTCTTCACCACAAACCGTGACCCAAGTAGGTAGTGTCGCCACGTCCTTAGGCAATGCACCACCGCGGTCATCTCCTTCTCATGGACTGTGTAGCGCCGCTCTGTCTCATTCAACTTACGGCTCTCATAGGCAATAGGGTGCCTTTCTTGCATCAACACCCCACCGATAGCAAAGTCAGATGCATCTGTGTGCACCTCAAATGGTTTGCCATAGTCGGGTAGGGTAAGCACTGGTTCCCCCATGACAGCCTTCTTTAAGTCCTCAAAGGCCTCTTTGCATGCGTCTGACCATAACCATGGTCGGTTCTTCTTTAGTAAGTCTGTAAGTGGAGCTGCCCTTCTTGAGTAACCTTGAATAAACCGCCGATAATAGTTAACTAAGCCAAGGAAAGACCTTAGCTCAGTCACTTTAGTTGGTGCCTCCCATTCTTGGATAGCTGCACCTTGCTCTCGTCCATTTGTAGGGTTCCACCTCTAATCTTGTGACCAAGGAACATCACTTCCTCTTGTGCAAATGCACATTTCTCCTTCTTGACATAGAGTTGATTGTCCCTTAATTCCTTGAATATGATCTTCAAGTGCTGAACGTGCTCCTCCAATGTGTTGCTATAGACGACGATGTCGTCTAAGTACACCACCACGAACTTATCGAGGTAGGGGTGGAAGATCTTGTTCATAAGGGTGCAAAATGTAGCCGGGGCATTCGTGAGTCCGAATGGCATCACCAAGAACTCGTATGAGCCATATCGCGTTGCACATGTTGTCTTTGGCTCATCACCTTCCACAATGCAGACTTAGTACTACCCCGATCGTAAGTCTAACTTGGTGAAGTACCTTGCCCCACCAAGTCTATCAAATAGATCTGCTATCAAAGGAATGGGATACTTATTCTTGATTGTTACCTTGTTCAATGCCCTGTAGTCGATGCATAGTCGAAGCGATCCATCATGCTTCCGTTGAAAAAGAACCGGGGCACCATAGGGAGCTTTAGAAGGGCGAATGAATCCCGCATCCAACAATTCCTTGAGTTGCTTCCTTAGCTCCTCCAGTTCTGGTGGTGACATTCTATATGGTGCCATTGCTAGTGGCTTGGCACCTGGCTCCAACTCAATGGCATGATCCACCTCCCTCCTAGGTGGAAGTCTCTTGGGCAACTCATTTGGCATTACATCCTTGAACTCTACGACCTTCTCGATTGGCTTGGGTAGCACCTTAGTTGGACCGTCTTCCTTAGGCTCTAAGTGTAATATCCCGCTTCTTAAACCCGGTCTGATTTCGTGGTTGAACCGGTTTAACCATGCAGGAACCGAGCCAGAGGATGTTAGAGCGAGTTCCTTATGGGCTATGATGGCACGGGTGACCTTAAACACCGGCTGGCCCGACAAGTCCGAGCCAGTGCCAGAAGAGACGGGAGTGCCCAAACCATGTACGTGCACCTACCATAAGGCTATGTACGGATAGAACAGGTATTATATCCGTATTTTAAGGTTATATACGTATGCTACATTGTATGCTTGGGGTAGGGTCCGAGCCGAGGTCAGAGCCCGGTCAAAATCCCAAGTTTTGACTCTCGGGTGGGTATGTCGGGTGGGTACACCCACCTACCTGAGTGACCCATCCATCACTATTCACTTAAATAGGAATAGTATATAAAGCTTTATGACTTCTTTTCTTTCCATTTATTACCCCCGTACGTTTGGTGAGAAAAGTAAAGAGGAGAGAGAAAAAGAAAGGGAAGAAGAAAGGAAGAAGAAGAAAGGAAGGATTTCAGCGGCGCCGAAGCTCGATCTTGCCATTCCGGTGCCGGGAGTGTAATCTTCAACTCGAGATCTACAGTTGGAGGTAAGAAAAGCTGGGTTTTATAAACATTCGCCAAACCCACGCTTTAAACCCTTGATTCGAGTATGATTTCTTAAGATCTTGTAAACACCTCTTGAAATGATTGGTCTAAGGTTTAATAGATGATTTATGTGTTGATCTTGAAGGATTTGAAGAGATATTGACAAGGTAGAAGGAGCATTGTGAGTTGGAAGTGATTTGGAGGGTTTGAAGTCATTCTTGAGCAAAGCAGGTAAGATGGTTCCCCTCACTCGAGTCTAACTTGGATCTAAGCTAGAACCCTCCTATGGGACTTTAAAGGTGTGAGGATTGGGTTGAGAAAAGCCCTATTTGGGTCCCCAAGGAATGGGGGAAGTTGAGAAGAAACTGGAGTTTTTCCGCCAAAACCGGCGGGTAGGACCGGTGGGTAGACCACCCACCTGTGTCACCCACCTGAGAGGACCAGAGGGGTTCTGGCCAAACCGGCGGGTAGGACCGGCTGGTCCTACCGGTGGGTCCATACCCGTCGGTCCAAAACCGGCGGGTAGGACCGGTGGGTAGACCACCCACCTGAGACACCCACCCGAGTGGCCAGAATGTGATTTTTGGGTCCGATCGAGCCCAAATCGGACGTGGGACCTTCTTTCGACATTCTAAACACGATTTTGACGTCGGATTTCATTAATTTTGATTCTAAAATGGTGAAGTACTAACCCCGCTCAATTTTGTTAGGTTCACCAAAGCCTACCCGATTCGCTCCGGATCTCACCCGTACCGAGCGGGAATCCTTGTACGCTACAAGTAAGTGGAGAGAGGACGTTTGGCCTTGTTTCAAGGCATTTGTTTGGCATTCATATTACCATATCTAATCTAGTCATGTCATCATGAATATGCTATATAGAATAGTCATTTCACACATTGATGTGCATTTATGCTATGTTTACTTTTCAAATGCAAATTGAATGAGATGTTATATGTTGAATGTGGACATCATGATGCATAATGCATTGGTAGACTAGATGCCATGGTCGGCTTGGAAACAAATGCATTGGTGGCCCGTGGTATGGGACACGGTGGCACTATGCAGTCGTACTACATATAGGAGCATGCGGTATTAGGATTTTCACCATCCCGTGCTACGACCCTTCCCAACAGGGGTTAAGGTGTTGGGTTGCCATTTGGGGGGAAGCAGGGGTCGCGATTTTCGGACACTGTGGCGGTTAGGCATTACGCCCGGCGAGTCATGTAGGACAGTCGGCAACCCCGGTGGTATTTCAAGAGGGCCAATCGTACTGCTTTTAAATTGCTGGAGTCAGCACTGTCATTTAAATTATTTACATTTCAGTTGAGAGCCGGTGGACGGCATTGTCTTTATTTTTCCGAGTACTCACGGTGGGCCTTCTCCAACAGCCCTATGGGCGTATCGCGGGAGGGAGTTCGCGGCTCGTACCTGGAGTATACGCGCACTGTGGTTGTAATAGCACTAAAACCAAAGACTTAGTAATGTGGATTAGGTGTATGTGAATCAAAATGAATAGCATGGCATGTAGTGCATATGATGTGTTGTGATGTGTGGACTGTTGTGTGTGGTCCACCTCTCTACTTACTGAGCTAGTGAGCTCATTCCACGTGTGCACCCCTTTTTAGATGCTTTTGCAGGTCATGCATCTGAGGAGCATGGGGTGGGTCCCACAGTCGAGTTTCCAGAGGAGGACTGGTGGACCCCTGAGGAGTTTGAGCACGGCGTAGACTGCGCGTGTGAGAGCTGTGCTGTGGGACAGCAGTTTTGAGGCCGTGTTGAGCCCCACTACCGAGCCGAGCTGTGTACTCTGATGATTTTGATAAATTCCTGTATATACTTGATATTTGAACTTTATTCTTTTTGTGTATATATATCATGCCTTCGGGCCCAAATGTATATAATTATGGTATCATCATTTGGGTATCAGGTATATGGGAATTATTACAGGTAAAACTTAGTCTTCCGCTGATTTGATGAGTTGATGTTAGTGTGTGTATGCTGTGGTGGAATACAGTGTCTGATGATCCTGGCAGGTTTGGGTTAACCGGTGTTAACTCGGTCACCGCTCCGGTTCAGGGTGAACGGGGTGTGACAAACGGTGGTATCAGAGCGTGATGCTCTGCTCCACTCACCGCATACCATTAGAATCCCGTAGATTCTATAATAGGAAAATGGGGTTGGGCAAATATAAAAGCTTTAAAGATTAAAAGTCAAGAAAAGGAAGTATAAAAAAAAAATGGAGTTATATTATAAGTTGCATTCATGGCATGCGTGAGTGTAGATAAAAGGTAATTAGGTTGGTGCTATAACCTATAGAGTACTATTTCGACGAAATTTCGGCAGCATAACGGCGTAAAGTGGGATTTCCAAAAATTTTACACAAAACCTGATAAACAACAGATAATAATAATAACAAAGAGCCCAAATAGAAAAATCACAGCACCACCTATGTAAACACCATAATAGTCCACTATCCAAAGATATTTCATTCCATAAATGAAATTCAAGTTACATCGCAATTACAAGGAATGAGAAGAAATAAATCTACAAGGTCTACAAAAAAGAGAAAAAAATGGATAAATAGCTGGGTGGGCAAGCTAAGCCTCACTGGGCGTCGTCATCGTCGTCGATGATCACCACGTTCGCTGGAGGCCTGGAGTTAACATCGAAGCGGTGATCGTAGTAATCGAACCTTGTGTTCACCAACCGTACTTCCCTCCGAAGCCGGCCATAGTCTGCTGAGATAGCGGTGGCCCTGGTATCCAAGTCCTGACCAAGCCTACGGAAGGAATCCTCCAAGGTGATCTGTCGGGAGGCAATCTCGTCCAGCCGCCTCAGTATCTGGACCTGGCCATCCTGCCAGGCCCGCATGGAGGCTGTCCTGTCCTGTCCTCATAGTCGTAGTCACCACTCCCAGGTGGTGGGGCTCCATATGGTGGGGCTGCAGCTCCGGAAGAACTAGGACCCGGACCTCTCGACTCCTGAGGCGCCTCCTCAGGGATACTGCCGCCCATCAGATCCGCCTCCTCGTCCTGAGGAACGTAGTCCTCATCCTCCTCACTGGACTCCTCCTCTATGAGGACATCCTCTACAGGGGCAGCCCTCCTACCCCTACCTCTCCGAGCTCCCGATCTAGGAGGTGAATCCATGAGGGTGTGGAGACCCATCTTCAAGAGGTTGCTCCGATCGAACCTATCAGCCGGAGTCTTCCCCTCCTCTCCGCTCAGATCCACCCCGAAGAACTCGAAGATCCTAGTGAGGATCCTGCCGTAGGGGAATCCTCCGTCCTCTGGGTGGGAAGCATGGTGCTCCATCGCTCTGAGGATGATATAGGGAAGGCACAAGTGCTCCCTGCCTCCCTCTGCGGCTGTGAAAATACAAAATGCTATAAAAGCCGCCATGAAACCTACCTGGTTCCGATGACCTCCTCTGGGGAGCAGGTTGAACTGGATCAACCGGGCGAAGAGACGGACCTCAGGGAAGAAAGATGTCTCGGACTCCGGGCGACTGCTGCTGCCGCATATGGTCTCGTAGATGAAGTCCGGTGTCTCCATGCTCATGAACGGTCCCTGAGGCCTACTCCTGGGGGGACTGTAGTATCGGTGTCCCGCCGCCGATATACCCAATATGCTGGCCAAGGTGTCTACCGTCAGCTGGATATCCACTCCCTTCACCAGACTGCTGACAGCGAGTTCCCCGTACTGATACGACACCTCCAAGTTGCAATAAAACCGACGGACGAGCTGATGGTAGCACGGTCGGTCCACCTGAAGAATAGTGTCCCAGCCCAATGCTGAGAACCTCTCCTGAAGCTGGGCCTTGTGGAAGTCCTCGACTACCACGGTCTTTTCCATCAACACTGGCCCCTTCAGGAAGATAGGCCATTTGGCTGCGGCCTCGGCACTAGTGAAGTGCTCCTCATCGTAGTCTGAAGGGTCAGACTGAGCAGGTGCAGGTCTCCCTGTGCGATGAGCTGAAGTGCTGGTCTCCGCACTTTTCCGCTTAGAAGCGGTGGTCTTGCGTCGAACACCAGAGGAAGATGGTCCTCTGCCGGTGCGTGAAGACATCCTGACAATAAGTAAAGAAAGTTGGGTTAGTACAGTAAGAAAAGACAGCAGCATTAAAGAAGGGGAAATTCAAAACCCAATTTCTGCAAAATGGGAACGGCAACGATCTAGGAAGGATAGAAAACTTATGACATGAAACATGGTGATGGCAACGCATGGAAACGTGCCAAAACAGTAAAATGACAGCAAAGGACAGCAAAAGCAATAGGCATGAATGAAATGGGGAAATTCAAGTCCATTGCGCAAATTGGAATGGAATGGAGAGAAAGCTTGAAACCCTAGGTCTAGAATGAAATGCCATAGTAATGGGATGATGAAATTGCAAGTATATACCCCAAAAAGGACTATGAAACTCCATGAGTACAATTATGGATGAAAATCAAAGAAACCAATGCCAAAATAGGGATTTTCATGGAAATACATGAGGATTTCAAGCATAATGGATGATTCAATGCAATCTAACTCATATCTAGCGTAAAACAAGTGAAATGCATTACATAGAAGACGTCAATTTGAGAAAAACAGTAAGGATGGAAGAAACCCCAAATTTGGGAACCTAGGGCACCAATTTGGGGCTTTTTCTCCAAATAGAGAGAGATAATTCCTATACGCTACCAATGAGCACAGTAGAATCATCATAAACACATGGAAAGACTATTCTATGGTGAAAAATAGAGAAAGAAAGCCTAAAAAGTAAATCCTATTCAAGTAATTCACCCAATTTGAAATTCTGGAAAAAGAAGAAGAAGAAGAACTTACTTGGATGAAGACGAGTTGACTCTTCACTAGGGCGCCGTGTGGATGAGTGGAATCGCGAGTAGGAGCGCCGAGTAGACCCCCAAAATCGTCCAAGAGGGAAAGGAAGAAAGAGAGGGGAGAGGGTGAGAGCGACAGACAAAACAGGGCCTTTCTGGCCCTGTTCGTGTTTTAACCTCGGGCAAGACCGGCGGGTCAGACCGGCGGGTCCCTACCCGCCGGTGACACCCGCCGGTTTGGGGGTGCTGGGACCGGCGGGTCAGACCGGCGGGTCCCTACCCGCCGGTTCATCCCACCGGTTTGGACAGAGGGGAAAATTTTTTAAAATTTTTAAAATTTTCCTTCTTTGTCTTTTCCCTTCTTTTCTCCTATTATGAATGCATTGGTTTTATGGTGGAGATTAATCCTATGATCAATATGCTACGGTCAAGTGGGACCATTAGCATGTATGTTGTGAACTTTGCCTGTATCTTGGAATTGAGCTATGAATAATTACAGGCTATCATACACTACAACACCTCACCTAATGGCATATGATTATGTGCCTAAATCAGTCTATGGTGTTTAACCAATATGGTGTGTGATATGTTCCAGGTACAAGGATACGATGGTACGTACTAGATCCGGTAGTAATGCCCGAGGTACCTCGCGGGGTCCTCGTCGGGTCGGTCGACCACAAAATCCTAGAGGGGCCCGTTCTGTGAGGCATACCTCGCCTCCACTACCTGCAGAGACCCATGGTCAGGGTGGGGCACATGGGGACCCACCTATGACTGCACTCCCGGACCCTCCACCAGTCATTACACCGGGAGATGTTGCTACAATAATTCAGCAGTCCCAACAAGCTTTCCAACAACAAATGCTTCAGCAACAGCAAGCATTTATGACTGCCATCCAGCAACAGTTGGATCTTTCTCAACCGGGTCAACCTCCCCGGGTACACACTCCGCAAGACCCACCTGTCGGGTCGGGAACGGGACCACAAGTGGGTACACCTCCAATCCCACCATTCGGTATTCCTCAGCATGGGATGCCTCATCCTTATGCCTACTATCCTACCTATGCTCCTAACTTCCCGGCGACGAGTAATACGTCAAGGGTGGTAGAGTCGTTCAAGAGGAACTTACCGCCGGTATTCTCTAAGGTGGGGAGTGATCCTCTAGAACCGGATCAATGGAT
Source organism: Macadamia integrifolia (assembly GCF_013358625.1). Lineage (NCBI taxonomy): Eukaryota > Viridiplantae > Streptophyta > Magnoliopsida > Proteales > Proteaceae > Macadamia > Macadamia integrifolia. Next base: position 20,058,691 of record NC_056566.1, read on the forward strand.
CCAAGAATTGGAGAAGATATTTGAGGTGCTTGAATGCACGGATGCCCAGAAGCTCATCTGTGCTGGGTTACAACTCAAGAAAGAGGCAAATTCGTGGTGGCAAGCTTCCAAGCCTATATTGATGGCTGCTCATCCAGAACCTACTTGGGAGCAGTTTAAGGAGTTGTTCTTGGATAACCATTATCCGCGCAGTTTCAGAGATCGGAAGGAGACTGAGTTCATGGCCTTAACTCAAGGAGGTAAAACTGTTCTTGAATATCAGCAACAATTTGAAAGTTTGTTCCATTTCGCCCCAAGGCATATGCGAACAGCTGAAGAGAAGGCAGCAAGGTTCCTAAAAGGCCTAAAAGCATCTATTGGGTCGGTGCTTGAAGTCTTGGATTTGACCGAATATGGCCAGATTGTACAGAAGGCCAAAACAATGGAAGATAAGCAAAAGGGTGAACAGTCCCTCACTCCTGGACTGTGGAAGAGATCAAATCCATTCCCAGATGTGGGGAATTCCTCCAAGGCATACCGTGGATCATATAGCTCGGGGCCTATGTATAGGCAGCCCTATAGGCCATCTGGCTATCCTTCTAGGCCAGTTGGTGGTTCGGGTTCAACCTCTGTTCGCCCGAACACTAGTGTGGCTCCTACAGCTCCAAGGCCACCTCGACCTTCATCTGCATCGGGTCAAGTGCAGAGGGGCCCCGCTCCAGTTCCGACGTCTCAGATTCGTTGCTTCAATTGCCATTCCTATGGGCATTATGCGAAAGACTGTCGGTCCCGACCAGCCTTGCCCTCCAGTCAGCCCTCTGCTTACCGACCTCCCTTGCCTCGAGGCAATCAACCGCAGGGAAGGATGTATGACCTATCAGCCGAGGAAGCTGAGGCTAGTACAGAAGTTGTAGCAGGTACATTTTAAATTAAGAAGTTCATTATGATTAATATTGATGACCTGCTGAAATTTTATACATTGTTATATTAGGTATCCTACTCATATCGGGCATACCAGCCTATGTTTTATTCGATTCAGGAGCTACCCATTCCTTCGCATCTAAGAGATTTGTGGGGAAGCTTGGGATGTCACCAAAGATCCTAGACCATGGAATGATTGTTAGTATGCCTACTGGTAAAATTGCACAGTTGAAGGAAGTGTATGGACCGTGCCCAGTGGAGATTAGTGGGAAGAACTTTGATGCACAACTTATTAAATTCAATATGCAGAATTTTGATGCTATATTGGGTATGGATTGGTTGTCAGCTCATCGAGCTAATGTGATCTGTGCGGAAAGGCTGATTAAGGTGACAGATGTCGAAGGGAAAGAGTGGGTGTACCGAGCAGATACAATGAAAAGGGTGAGGAAGGTCCTCGTCTCCGCTCTCCAAGCGGTAAAGTTGCTAGAAAGTGGATGTCAGGGTTTCATAGCCTCGGTACTCGATGTTGATGCAAGAGTTACACCTCTAGAAGAAGTAAAGGTGGTTAAAGAGTTTCCCGATGTTTTCCCAGATGATCTGATGCATTTACCACCTGATAGAGAGTTGGAGTTTGCCATAGACTTGAGATTCCTGGAGCAGCTCCAGTATCTAAGGCTCCATATAGGGTGGCACCAGCTGAATTGAAGGAGTTGCAGATGCAGTTACAGGATTGCAAGAACTATTAGAAAAGGGGTTTATTCGCCCAAGTGTTTCACCTTGGGGTGCCCCGGTGTTGTTTGTCAAGAAGAAGGATGGTAGTTTGCGTATGTGCATAGATTACCGGGAGTTGAATAAGCTAACCATTAAGAACCGGTATCCGTTGCCACGCATTGATGATTTATTTGATCAGTTGCAGGGAGCCAGAGTATTTTCGAAGATAGACCTTCGGTCCGGCTATTATCAGCTCAAGATAAAGAGTAGTGACATACCCAAAACAGCATTTAGGACTCGATACGGCCATTATGAGTTCCTAGTGTTGTCCTTCGGGTTAACCAATGCACCGGCAGCATTTATGGATCTAATGAATCGAGTATTTCAGGATGTGCTCGACAAATGGGTAATTGTTTTTATTGACGATATCTTGATCTACTCCAAGACCGAGGAGGAGCACACTCAACACTTGAGAATGGTGTTACAGAGGTTGAGAGATCAACAGTTGTTTGCCAAGTACAGCAAGTGTGAATTCTGGCTTGAACAAGTTGGATTCCTGGGGCACGTAGTGTCTAAAGCTGGAATCGAAGTAGATCCTGCTAAGGTAAAAGCAGTAGTGGAATGGGAAAGTCCCAAGAATGTTACTGAAATTAGAAGCTTCCTGGGTTTGGCTGGATATTACCGGCGTTTCATCGAGAATTTTGCTCGGATCTCAGCACCAATGACCAAGTTGACGAAAAAGGGTGTGAAATTCGACTGGGCAGAGGAATGTGAGAAGAGCTTCCAGGAATTGAAAGAAAAGTTGGTGACCGCCCCTGTGCTGACTATTCCTGAAGGCACAGGTGGAATGACGGTCTATACCGATGCTTCCAAAGTTGGGTTGGGTTGTGTTCTCATGCAACGCGGGAAGGTAATAGCATATGCATCCCGACAACTAAAGGAATATGAGAAGAATTACCCCACTCATGACTTGGAACTAGCGGCAGTCATTTTTGCCCTTAAGATCTGGCGACACTATTTGTATGGGGAGAAGTGTGAGATATACAGTGACCACAAGAGCCTGAAATACTTCTTCACCCAGAAGGATTTGAATATGAGACAGAGAAGATGGCTTGAACTCATGAAGGATTATGACTGCGATATTCAGTATCATCCCGGCAAGGCTAATGTAGTGGCAGATGCATTGAGTCGGAAGACACAGACTGTGTCGCTTTCATGCTTAGCAGTAAGCTCACCACTTGTGCAAGAGGCGATGCTAATGGAAGAGACCCTCTTGTATGAAGGAGCAACCCTAGAGCTTGAACCTCAACCAGAAAACCTTAAATGGTTGACGGCATCCTTATCGGCTCTACAGGTGCATCCGGCAATTAGGCAAGAGGTGATTGTGAAGCAACCTTTGGATCCTGAATTACAGCGGATCAGGGTTAAGGTTCAAGACCAAACAATGAACGACCCAGATTTTACTTTAGCCAGTGATGGGGCATTGATGTTTCGAGACAGATTGTGTGTACCCGATGATTTGGATATACAGGATAAAATCGTGAGAGAAGCACACAGCTCCGAGTACTCACTCCACCCAGGAAGTACCAAAATGTACAAAGACCTCAAACAGAGTTACTGGTGGCCAAGCATGAAAGTCACCATAGCTTTGTATGTGGCGACTTGTCTTACCTGCCAGAAGGTGAAAGCTGAGAGGCATCGACCTTATGGTACCCTTCAGCCACTCCCAGTACCAGAATGGAAGTGGGAAAGGATTACAATGGATTTCGTCACCGGACTACCAGGTACACCTAAGGGAATAGACGCGATATGGGTGATTGTGGATCGGCTTACCAAGACTGCTCATTTCATTCCTATCAAGACCAAGTTCTCCATGGCCAAACTAGCACAACTTTACATGGACAACATAGTGCGTTTACATGGAGTGCCAGTGAGCATTGTTTCAGATAGGGACCCAAGGTTCACTTCCAGATTTTGGAAAAGCTTACAGCGTGCCTTGGGATCGCAACTGAACTTGAGTACAGCTTTTCACCCACAGACGGACGGTCAGTCGGAGCGAACCATACAGATATTGGAAGACATGCTCAGGGCGTGTGCAATGGAGATGAGTGGCAGCTGGGAAGAATATATACCTCTTATGGAGTTTGCATATAATAATAGTTACCAAGCTACAATTGGGATGGCTCCATATGAGGCGTTATATGGCAGAAAGTGCAGAACCCCTTTGTATTGGGATGAGGTAGGTGAACGTCGAATGTTAGGACCTGAGATGATCCAAATGACTTGTGACAAGGTCGACGTTATTAGGGAACGGATTAAAGCAGCTCAGTCCCGTCAAAAGAGCTATGCGGACACCCGCAGGAAGGAGATTGAATTTCAGCCAGGAGAAAAGGTATTTCTCAAGATCTCTCCTACTAAAGGTTTGCAAAGGTTTCACAGAAAGGGGAAGTTGAGCCCAAGATACATGGGACCATTTGAGATCTTGTCCCGGGTTGGCTCAGTAGCCTACATGCTTGCTCTGCCACCTTCGCTTGGAAATGTTCACAATGTATTCCATATATCCATGCTGAAGAAGTATGTGCATGATCCATCTCATGTACTACCCGTGGAACCAGGGTACCTAGAAGCTGATATGACCTATACAGAGCAGCCAGCTGAAATTTTGGACCGTAAGGTGAAAACCCTTCGTAACCGCTCCATTTCCTATGTAAAGGTGCGATGGGCTGATCATTCACTTGAAGAAGCATCTTGGGAGGTAGAAGAAGAAATGCGATCCAAGTACCCTCGTCTTTTTGATCAACCAGGTACGCAATTTCGAAGACGAAATTTTTCAGAAGGGGGGGGTAATGTAATATCCCGCTTCTTAAACCCGGTCTGATTTCGTGGTTGAACCGGTTTAACCATGCAGGAACCGAGCCAGAGGATGTTAGAGCGGGTTCCTTATGGGCTATGATGGCACGGGTGACCTTAAACACCGGCTGACCCGACAAGTCCGAGCCAGTGCCAGAAGAGACGGGAGTACCCAAACCGTGTACGTACACCTACCATAAGGCTATGTACGGATAAAACAGGTATTATATCTGTATTTTAAGATATATACGTAGGCTACAATGTATGCCTGGGGTAGGGTCCGAGCCGAGGTCCGAGCCCGGTCAAAATCCCAAGTTTTGACTCTCGGATGGGTATGTCAGGTGGGTACACCCACCCACCTGAGTGACCCATCCATCACTATTCACTTAAGTAGGAATAGTATATAAAGCTTTATGACTTCTTTTCTTTCCATTTATTACCCTCGTACGTTTGGTGAGAAAAGTAAAGAGGAGAGAGAAAAAGAAAGGGAAGAAGAAAGGAAGAAGAAGAAAGGAAGGATTTCAGCGGCGCCGAAGCTCGATCTTGCCATTCCGGTGCCGGGAGAGTAATCTTCAACTCGAGATCTACAGTTGGAGGTAAGAAAAGCTGGGTTTTATAAACATTCGCCAAACCCACGCCTTAAACCCTTGATTCGAGTATGATTTCTTAAGATCTTGTAAACACCCCTTGAAATGATGAATCTATGGTTTAATAGATGATTTATGTGTTGATCTTGAAGGATTTGAAGAGATATTGACAAGGTAGAAGGAGCATTGTGAGTTGGAAGTGTTTTGGAGGGTTTGAAGTCATTCTTGAGCAAAGAAGGTAAGATGGTTCCCCTCACTCGAATCTAACTTAGATCTAAGCTAGAACCCTCCTATGGGACTTTAAAGGTGTGAGGAATGGGTTGAGAAAAGCCCTATTTGGGTCCCCAAGGAATGGGGGAAGTTGAGAAGAAACTGGAGTTTTTCCGCCAAAACCGGCGGGTAGGACCGGTGGGTAGACAACCCGCCTGAGTCACCCACCTGAGAGGACCAGGGGGGTTCTGGCCAAACCGGCGGGTAGGACCGGCGGGTCCATACCCGCCGGTCCAAAACCGGCGGGTATGACCGGTGGGTAGACAACCCACCTGAGTGACCCACCCGAGTGGCCAGAATGTGATTTTTAGGTCCGATCGAGCCCAAATCGGACGTGGGACCTTCTTTCGACGTTCTAAACACGATTTTGACGTCGGATTTCATTAATTTTGATTCTAAAATGGTGAAGTACTAACCCCGCTCAATTTTGTTAGGTTCACCAAAGCCTTCCCGATTCGCTCCGGATCTCACCCGTACCGAGCGGGACTCCTTATACGCTACAAGTAAGTGGAGAGAGGACGTTTGGCCTATTTCAAGGCATTTGTTTGGCATTCATTTAACCATATCTAATCTAGTCATGTCATCATGAATGTGCTATATAGATTAGTCATCCCACTCATTGATGTGCATTTATGCTATGTTTACTTTTCAAAATGCAAATTGAATGAGATGTTATATGTTGAATGTGTACATCATGTTGCATAAGGCATTGATAGACTAGATGCCGTGGTCGGCTCGGAAACGAATGCATTGGTGGCCCGTGGTATGGGACACGGAGGCACTATGCAGTCGTACTACATATAGGAGCATGCGGTATTAGGATTCTCACCACCCCGTGCTACGACCCTTCCCAACAGGGGTTAAGGTGTTGGGTTGCCATTTGGGGGGAAGCAGGGGTCACGGTTGTCGGACACTGTGGCGGTTAGGCATTACGCCCGACGAGTCATGTAGGACAGTCGGCAACCCCGGTGGTATTTCAAGAGGGCCAATCGTACTGCTTTTAAATTGCTGGAGTCAGCACTGTCATTTAATTTATTTACATTTCTGTTGAGAGCCGGTGGACGGCATTGTCTTTATTTTTCCGAGTACTCACGGTGGGCCTTCTCCAACAGCCCTATGGGCGTATCGCGGGAGGGAGTTCGCGGCTCGTACCCGGAGTATACGCGCACTGTGGTTGTAGTAGCACTAAAACCAAAGACTTAGTAATGTTGATTAGGTGTATGTGATTTAAAATGACTTGCATGGCATATAGTGCATACGATGTGTTGTGTTGTGTGGACTGTTGTGTGTGGTCCACCTCTCTACTTACTGAGCTAGTGAGCTCATTCCACGTGTACACCCCTTTTTAGATGATTTTGCAGGTCATGCATCTGAGGAGCAGGGGGTGGGTCCCACAGTCGAGTTTCCTGAGGAGGACTGGTGGACCCCTGAGGAGTTTGAGCATGGCGTAGACTGCGCGTGTGAGAGCTGTGTTGCGGGGCAGCGGTTCTGAGGCCGAGCTGAGCTCCAGCCTTGATACCGATGCCGGGCTGTGTACTCTAATGTTTTTGATGATTTCCTGTATATATTTGATATTCAAACTTGATTCTTTTTGTGTATATATCATGCCTTCGGGCCCAAATGTATATAATCATGGTATCATCATTTGGGTATCAAGTATAAGGGAATTATTTACAGGTAAATTTTAGTCTTCCGCTGATCTGATGAATTGATGTTAGAGAGTGTGTATGCTGTGGTGGAATATAGTATCTGATGATCCTAGCAGGTTGGGTTAACCGGTGTTAACTCGGTCACCGCTCCGGTTCAGTGTGAACGGGGTGTGACAGAATCATACATTAGTACACATCGAAAACATCGGGAGGGACCCAAACAGGTCACCCCCAAAGGGTACAGACACTGTTCCTAGGTGACAGTACTGTCACCAGAAACACCCACTGGAAACAGAGCATTTCCACAAAAAATATCAGTCCTGATTCTAGTGGAGGTGATAGAGAGCACATAAGTCTCATATGTCCACTGGAAGCAACCCACCGAAAATAGTTATAGTGTTTTTTATGCCATATTTTTGATGGACATAGAAAGGTCCTACTCGAATTGGGGCTTTCCAAAAAGGGTCCGATCATCGGGATTTGTTCCATAGAGTTTGTAGGGGATGTTCCTACATCATTCTAAACTAATAAAATTCTAATTCCACAAAGCCATTTGGGAGATACGTCGATCGAATGATCGAAACCCTAGTTGGTCTTTTGGCATTACATGTTGCTGGAGCTCACCTGGTTTGGTTCGAGCTCGGCAACAACATCGATAAGGTAGAACACTCATCCTACAACCTTAACATGGTGTGTACACCAAGATTCTATTCATACCTAGCTTTGTCTATGTCGAAATGAAGAGAGAGTGTGGATGGAAGGTTGTACTTATCTCCGGCAATGATTCTGGCAACAAGGCGGTAGCTAGCACCAAGGTAGGCCTCCAACCTTCTCCTTCTTCCTCTTCTTCTTCCTTCCTCTCCTCTTTCTCTCCTCTCTTACATTGGGCACAAGAGAAACGAGGAAATGAATCCTCATTTCCCAACTTATAACTTAAGTGGGCCTTAGGGTCTATTTGGTTTGGGCCTCTTTTGAACCAATCGGGTTAAAATGAGTTTTGGGGCACGAGGACCCACACATTTAGGTCCATAAAGTGCCCACATCACAAGGAAGGTGTGGATGATGATTTGGGATCATTCGGAGTCATTTACGATACACGTGGTGGGAACCACGAGCATCGAAACCTTGACAACAGCTTGTCAACCCACCAGAAACAGGCACCGGATTCAGGCCCAGGCTGCTTCAGTGGCTTGTTTTCGGTGATCAAGAGATCTTACTGTCTTGATAGCTTGTTTTCCCATGGTTGGTGGGTGGTTGCCCTCAGACATACCCAAGGCTTTTCGGTAATTATGATGCGTACTGGAAATCAAGTGTGGGGAGTCAGGTCACTTACCATCTAGAATCGAAAGGTATGAATCTCTAGTTAGATAGGCACGCAATGCACAAACATGTGGGGTCATCTCTACCCCTTGGGCAATATGCAGCCGTGAGACAAAATATGGTCGTACTTCTGATCTCCGATTCGAGGTCTATTACAACAGTTCAAATTAGACCGGATTAGGACACAGGTGTAACACCTAATAACCCAAAGGTTGCATGTTTGAGTCATGCCAATAAAACCAATAATATAAAGCAAACAACATAAATATGCATCATCATATCAATAAACAATTTCAAGTGAATCATTTGAGAAATTATCCTCCCTTTGACCTATAAGTCATTAAGGGGTAAAACATAATTTTAGGTAGGGTTATACAAACCCAAACCCTAAATTAGTACTTTCCAATACTTGTCGATCCAAATACCTTAAAGCAAGTAACATAAAAGCATGCATCATAATATTACCAAAGCAACATGATGGCTTTTAAAGTCCCTCACTGATCCAAATCGACCGGCATTGACCTTAACCAAGCTGATGCAAATCAATCTAATCAGATTGATCCGATCCAATCTCTCAAACTGTGAACCACAATCATTACAGTAAATGATAATGATATAAATTCTTTAACCCCCCCCCAAATTTTTAAGTAAATAAATAAAAAAAAGGATTAAAATAAAATAGAGGATAACATGGCTGGTTCGGCTGAGAAACAACCTCCAATGAAGCTTCGGATTTGAAAACTCAAAGGAAAAAGAAATAATCATTAGAAACTTTAAATTCATACAGCACTTTGAAACTTGATAATGATTAACTTTTAATTTTTATTTTTATTTAATAAAAAAGAAGCAATTAGAAACTCAAGAAGCCCCATATCTTTCGAAGAAGGATCCAAATGTTAGACATTACGGTTTCGGGCTATTGCCATTGACCCTGGGGAGATTCCATCTCTCCCACAACCCTACCTATGCGATCAGTGCCCGCCTGCAGAGTAAAAATGATAGTAGCCTCTCTGGCTTCTATGCGAATAGTTTAGATTTTTGTTATATGACAAGGGCGTGGCCAAGCATGGTTGGGTGAGATTATACAAAGCAATGTAAGATCATGCGCATCAATACAATTGAATGCAACCATAACTTGGCACTGATGCCAATGTTAATCAGAAAGTAAACATTTATTGGGGATTACCTCAATGTAGCTCGCAACCGAATGGATTGGATTACACCACGCGTCGATCTACACAAATAGCGATGAACGAAAGGTTACGGCAATCCTCTAGGCAATCGCTAGGTAATATTTCACCCCCAAATCTAAGGATTGCAATGGCGATCTTTAGAGACACACACTTTCAATTGGGATAGACATAAGAGAATAGGGAAAAAGAGATTAGGTCAAAACCCTAATTGGCTTTGCGGCTAAAACCCTTTTATTTATGGAGAATTGGCTAACTAGGGTTCCCAATCCTAGTGGGTCTATGATTGCCCCAAGTGGGCGACCCATAAAGGAACAGGGTCAGAACCCAGTTCGACCAATATTAATTAACAAATAAAAAATCATGAAAATTCTTGTCTAAGTGAAAATTATTCGTAGTGGTGCTCTCTTTAAAAAAAATAAAAGAAGGTAAACTAACCCCCAAATTAGTTACAAAATATCTGAGCTCTATCGATACTACTAACTCTTTTGGCACTTCAAACAGGTACAAATGCTCCTCTCCATGCTCACAATGGTGGTGTTTCTTTTGAAAACTCAAAATTCATCTCAAGTTTAAGTTTTTTTTTTCTGGAGACTTATTCTTGATGGCATCCCTACTAAGGATATCCTAAGGAAATGGATAGATATTGATCCTACTTGCAGGTTCTGATAGTCTCATTGTGAATCCATTTGACATGTTTTGCCGTCTTGGAAGTTCACTAAATGGATTTGGGCTATAGGATTAACTCAAATCTCATTACTGAACAAGATAAACCTAGATTTTTTTAGTAACCATGTTACTCTATTTGGTCTCACATAAATCAGGTTGTTCACTCAAATGTTAACCCAACCCTTTCTGGGTTTTACCCAACATTAATCGTTGGATCTTTGAATCCATCCCACTTAATCTTATTTTGGATCCGTGTGAAAATTGTCCCCTTTTAGTTTATATGCCAACTACCCTTTAGATTATATGCCTACTTTCTTAGTTACCCACCCTCTCCCCTTTTTTGATTTCCCTATCTTAATTTTTATAAGTGCATCTAACAATACTTGCAATGTTTCAGGTTGGCTTATGGTATTCTCTTTAGGGGTATTTATTTTAATATGTGCAAACCATATGATGATAGGAAAAAGTATTCTACAAAAAAATAAAAAAAGAAAGGAAAAAATATTGAAGCAGATATCAAAAGCCTTCTCCAAGGTTTGAAGCAAGCAAAGGACGAAGGATGGGATGTGACAGAAGTCTGGAGTAATTCAAAAATTTTACATAAACTGATTGTGAATGAAAGAACCCGTTCATGTCCTTGGAGCTTAATCCATTAATTTGTTATATCTAAAAGTCTCTTTTTTTTTTTTTTTTTTTTTGCTCTAGCCCTTAGACGAAGTTTTTCTTTTTTAGTGAACGATGTCTTGTATTTTACTGTAGTTTAATCCAGGGAGTACTGGTTTGGTTTCCCTAACAGTACTAGTATTAGAGTTTTTCGCTATACATTTGTAGCAAGATTTGCTTTCTCTGTAAGCAATTCTGAGAGGTGTTAGAATGAGAGCTATATCCTTTCACCATTGATAGTGAAGCATGATCTCATTTCATCGAGGACGTAGGAAATCTTGTTGAACCTCGTAAATCTGTGTGTATTGCTTGTTCTTATTTTTTATTACTTTTTGCTCCATTTTTAGGGTTGTGTTTCTACAAACTGGTATTGTAGGTTTTCATTTTTTAGGGAACATCAAGTATGATATTGAGCGGTTCAATGGGAAGAAAAACTTCACCCTCTAACAATAAAGGATAAAGGATCTTTTGATACAATAAGATTTAGCAAAACTCTGTTGAGGAAGTCAAAGAAACCTAAAAAATGTTACTGAAGAAGATTGGGAAGAAATGGAGGAGAAGACGATAAGAGCTATCCGGTTGAATCTTTTCAATGATGCCCTACAGTATGTTGCGCATCTCGAATCTGCATCGGAGTTATAGGCTAAACTTGAAAGCATCTACATGACATATCCATAACGAACAATTTGCTTATGAAAAAAATAATTGTATTTGCTACAGGTGGAGGAAGGTATGGATCTATTAGAACTTCTTAACATGTTCAATTAGATCGTAAAAAAACTTATAAACCTGGAGGTTAAGATCAAGGATGAAGACAAAGCCTTATTGTTGCGATCGTCACTCCTAGAATCGTATGATTACCTGATAATGACTCTCTTGTATGGGAAGAAGACCCTTGATACGGATGAAGTCATGGTACCCCAAAGAGAAGGTATTTTTAGAGGTGGCAATGAGTAGAAAAGGGGGAGATCGAATCAGAAGGAATCTAGAAAGAGTCGATTGAAATCAAAAGGGGCAAAGACAAAGTATCTTGCTACTATTGTTAGAAGGAAGGCCATCTGAAAAGAGAGTGCTTGAAGCAAAAGGCGGACTTGAAAAAGAAAAGTGTAGATAAGGTATCTATGGAAGCTGCGTTACTGATAGTTCAGATGGGGATGATGGAGATGTGCTCCCTATATCATCAGGTAATAATCAAACTTTCTAATTCTTGGATTCTAGATTTTGGATGTTTGTATAACATAGTGGGTGAAACAAGGCCGGGTTTCTTAAAACTCCAACCCAACCCTAGGTCCTAAAAACTCAACCCAGGCCCAACCCGTCGAGCTCAGGATTGGGTTGGGGTAACCCTAGCTGGTCTTGTATTTCTTTTATGCTTTTTTCCTATAAAGGGTCACAAATGGTAAGCCTATACTTACATAAGGGGGGGTGGGGAGATATTAAGACTATGGATAGCTCTTGTCCAACCCTAATCTATAAATTTGCAAAAAGCAAGGCTGTCATTTTGATTATAAGATTGACCTTTTAATCATCTGGCATCATCATATCCCCCAGAAACTAACCAGGCTAAATTTTGGTAAATTCTTCATGATTGCTACTGTATCTAAAGTTCATATCAATACATGATAAGAGACACAAAGACAACCTATTAAATAAAAGGGGAGAAATAGTTTGGCCATTTGGTCATTTTAACTCAATAGGTAAGAGTATGGGGCTTGTGTAACACATGATGTGAGTTGTACAAACACATGATGTGGGCCTAAGGGAAGGGGAACACTATTATTAAACACAATAATAGATCAGAGTTAAAATCGAGCCAGATTGGGTGTTTAGAACAAAATAATAATCGCAAGCAGATAGGTCTTGTCACATCCCGTTCACACAGAACCAGACCAATGACAAGATTAACCCTGGTTAATCCAAACCTGTCAGGATCATCTAATACAATACCCAACCACATCATACACACAACTAAGAAAGTGTTCAATAGTTCAGCGGAAGACTTAATCTACCTGTAAATATCCCCAATATACTTGATACCCAAATTGTAGTACATAGTTAAATACATGTGGGCCCGCAGGCATGATATTTACACAAAAAGAATACAATTTACATATCAAGTACACAAAAGGGATCATCAAAAGAATCAAAAAGTAACCCTGTATGGAGTCACTGCTGTGGTCCCACAGCACAGCCCTCGCACGTACAATACGTTCCGTGCTCATAGTCCTCGGGGACCCACCAATCCTCTTCAGGGAATTCAACTGTGGGGCCCGACCCTTATCCCCAGGCTGGTGACCTACAAAATCATCTAAAAGAGGTGCACACGTGGGATGAGCTCACTAGCTCAGTAAGTGAAAAGAAGGACCACACAATAGTCCACACAACAATCATACCCATATGCACTATATGCTATGCAATTCATTTTAAATCACATCCACCTAACACAACATTACTAAGTCTTTGGTTTAGTGCTACTACAACCACAATGCGCGTATACTCCGGGTACGAGCCGCGAACTCCATCCCACGATACGCCCATAGGGCTGTTGGAGAAGGCCCGCCGTGAGTACTCAAAAAAGTAAAGCATGCCGACCACTGGCTCTCAACATAAAAGTAAATGACAGAAAATAAAGGTACTGACTCCAGTAATTTAAAAGCAGTACGATTGGCCCTCCTTGAATATACCACCGAGGTTGCCGACTGTCCTAATGACCAGCTAGGCGTATATCTAACCGCCACAGTGACCCGACAACCGTGACCACTGCTTGTCCCCAAATGGTAACCCAACACCTCAACCCCTGTTGGGAAGGGTCGTAGCACGAGAAGATGATAATCCTAAGCCGCATGCTCCTATATGACATAGTACGATTGCATAATGCCACCGCGTCCCATTTCACGGGCCACCAATGCACTCGTTTCCAAGCCGACTACAGCATCTAATCTAATAATGCATTATGCACAAAGATGTCATCATTCATCACATAATCACATCATCATTTGACATTGAGAAAATAAACACAACACACATGTCATAATAATATGAGGATGGCTAAGCTAGATATAATTTACATGATGACATGGCTAGTCTAGATACAACTTAATGAATGCCAAACAAGCCGTAAAATAAGACCAAACATCCTCTCCCCACTTACCTGTAGTGTACAAAGACTCATGCCCGGTACGGGTGAGATCCGATGCGAGAAACGTAAAATTCGATGAACCTATCATAAGTGAAGGGGGTTAGCATTTCGCCACTTTGGGGTCAAAACTAACAAGATTTGATGACAAAATCATGCTTAGAATCATAAATGAAGGCCGCACGTCCATTTTGGGTCCATTCAGACACAAAAATCACGTTGGGGGCCTCTCGGGTGGGTCAGACAGCCCACCTGTCACGGCCCACAGGTCTTCACAGGTGGGCGGGTCAATCCACCAGTCCTGAGCCATCGGTCATGACCGGCGGGTAGGTCGGCCCACCAGTGGAGGCCGAGGGCCTGCTAGGACCAATGGGCAGGTTGGCCCATCGATCGGCCCATCGGTTGGCCCATCGGTCGGCCCATCTGTTGGCCCCGAGGGCCTGTCCTCTCAAGTGGGTGCCCTCAGGCGGGCTCTGATACCACCGTTGTCACACCCCGTTCACACAGAACCAGACCGGTGACAGGGTTAACCCCGGTTAACCCAAACCTGCCAGGATCATCTGATACAATACCCAACCACAGCATACACACAACTAAGAAAATATTCAACAGCTCAGCGAAAGACTTAATTTACCTGTAAATATCCCCAATATACTTGATACTCAAATTGTAGTACATAGTTAAATACATGTGGGCCCGCAGGCATGATATTTACACAAAAAGAATACAATTTACATATCAAGTACACAAAAGGGATCATCAAAAGAATAAAAAAGTAACCCTGTATGGAGTCACTGCTGTGGTCCCACAGCACAGCCCTCGCACGTACAATCCGTGTTGTGCTCATAGTCCTCGGGGAACCACCAATCCTCGTCGGGGAATTCAACTGTGGGGCCCGACCCTTGATCCCCAGGCTGGTGACCTACAAAATCATCTAAAAGAGGTGCACACGTGGGATGAGCTCACTAGCTCAGTAAGTGAAAAGAAGGACCACACAACAATCCACACAACAATCATACCCATATGCACTATATGCTATGCAATTCATTTTAAATCACATTCACCTAAACAACATTACTAAGTCTTTGGTTTAGTGCTACTACAACCACAGTGCGCGTATACTCCGGGTATGAGCCGTGAACTCCATCCCGCGATACTCCCATAGGGCTGTTGGAGAAGGCCCACCATGAGTACTCAAAAAAGTAAAGCATGCCAACCACCGGCTCTCAACATAAAAGTAAATGACAGAAAATAAAGGTGCTGACTTCAGTAATTTAAAAGCAGTACGATTGGCCCTCCTTGAATATACCACCGAGGTTGTCGACTGTCCTAATGACCAGCATGTCTAACCGCCATAGTGACCCAACAACCGCGACCACTGCTTCCCCCCAAATGATAACCCAACACCTCAACCCCTATTGGGAAGGGTCATAGCACGGGAAGATGATAATCCTAAGCCGCATGCTCCTATATGACAGTACGATTGCATAGTGCCATCGCATCCCATTCCACGGGCCACCAATGCACTCGTTTCCAAGCCGACTATGACATCTAATCTAATAATGTATTATGCACAAAGATGTCATCATTTATCACATAATCGCATCATCATTTGACATTGAGAAAATAAACACAACACACATGTCATAATAATATGAGGATGGCTAAGCTAGATATAATTTGCATGATGACATGGCTAGTCTAGATACAACTTAATGAATGCCAAACAAGCCTTAAAATAAGGCCAAACGTCCTCTCCCCACTTACCTATAGTGTACAAAGACTCACGCCCAGTACGGGTGAGATCCGATGCGAGAAACGTAAAATTCGGTGAACCTATGAAAAGTGAAGGGGGTTAGTATTTCGCCACTTTGGTTCAAAACTAACAATATTTGATGACAAAACCATGCTTAGAATCATAAGAGAAGGTTGCACATCCGTTTTGGGTCCATTCGGACACAAAATTCACGTTGGGGCCCTCTCGGGTGGGTCGGATAGCCCACCTGTCACAGCCCACCGGTCTTCACAGGTGGGCGGGTTGACCCACCGGTCTTGACCCACTGGTCATGACCGACGGGTAGGTCGGCCTACCAGTAGGGGCCCACCGATGGAGGCCGAGGGCCTGTAGGATCGACGGGCAGGTTGGCCCATCGGTCGGCCCATCGGTAGGGGCCCACTGGTTGGCCCCGAGGGCCTGTCCTCTTAGGTGGGTGCCCTCAGGCGGGCCGTTTGGCCCACCGGTCTTGGCCCATCGGTCTTGGCGAAAAAATGCCATTTTCCCTGAAACCTTCCCCAATCTTTGGGGAATCAAATAGGGCTTTTTCAAACCCATTTTTCACACATTCAAGGTCTCATAAGATGATTCTAACCTAGATCTAGGTTAGATTTAAGGAATGGAAGCCATCTTACTTTCTTTGCTCAAGAACTCTTTCAAAGACCCCAAAATCACGTCTTGGCTCAAGAAATCACCGATGCTTCACAATCTTGTAACACTTCCTCAAATCCTTCAAAATCAACACATAGACCATCTATTAAACCTTAGATTCATCATCTCAAGGGGGATTTACAAGACCTCAAGAAACACTACCCAAATCAAGGGTTTTACTTGGGTATGGTGAAATTTTAGGGAATATAGCCTTTGCTCACCTCTAAACATAGATCTCGTGTTGGGGATCACTCTTCCGGCGTCAGAATGGGAAGATCAAGCCTTGGCGCCACTTAAATCCATTCCTTCTTACTCTTCCTCCCCTTTCTTCTTCTCCGTTCTCTTTTCTCCCTCCTTTTCTCTCTCCTCTTTACTCTTTTCACTAGACACCCGCATGTCATAAATGAGAAAATGGAAAAATCATAAATTCTATTTATACTTTCTAAAACAACTAAGTAGCGCATGGGTGGGTCACTCAGGTGGGCGGATGCGCCCACGTGAGAGCCAAAAATTGGCCAACAAGTGGGATTTGGGTGGAATTCGACTCTTGGCATGAATCTCACTCTCGGCACAAGATATATTATACGTATGCGCGTTAGGATACGGCTACATACCAGCTTTATCCGTACATGGCCTTATGATATGTGCATGTACACGGCTTGGGTACACCCGTCTCCTTTGGCACTGACTCAGACTTGTCTGGCCAACCGGTGTTCAAAGTCACCCTTGCCATCATGGTCCATAAGGAACCCGCCTTAACCCTCTCCGGTTCGGGTCCTACATGGTTAAACCGGGTCAACCGTGTAATTAGACCGGGTTTAAAAAGTAGGGTATCACAGGTCGTGTGTAGATATGGGTTGATCACAAGGAGATGAGTTCTATGGAATTTCAATCCTAACATAAGTAGAGACAAGATTGCCACGATTGAATTAATCTAAACGGACAATGGTGAAAAGTAATGAATTAATAATTTAATTAAGATTAAACCAATTTAACTCTCGTGAATTACCAAGTGAAAATAGGATTAAGGCAATAACAAACTATAAACTTAAAATAATAAAAAAAACACTGAGGGACTATGAAATTAGAATTGGGAAAAACACTTAGGAATTGGAATTCCCCATGAAATTATGAGTGATTGTCAATCAATCTAAGCCCTATATTAAATGCTTGAATTGATTCAATAGAAAATATGGATTTTTATATCTAATATGTTCTATGAGAAATCCGAAACATGTATAGTATAATAGATTATAAGCAAGACCATATAAGAACATCTTAAATTACACATACGAATGGACATCAATGGCATGCATGATTTTAACATTACAATATGATTTTGGTTACATAGAATGAAATTAACGGATCCAAGATTAGTGTTGAACGCAATTCTATGAGACCACAAGGCATCGACAAGTCTAAGGGACCAGTCCTTACTGGGTTGACAATCTTTTCTAGAATCTACTTAATTTTCCTATTGGACACCTCAACCTGGCCATTGGTTTGAGGATTATATGGTGTAGCCATCTTATGGTTGATCCCATACCTTTTCATGAGGGCCTCAAATGGTCTATCATAAAAATGCTTGCCCCTGTTGCTAATGTAAGCACGGGGTGTCCTAAAATGGGAGAAAATATTCTCCTTAAGAAAGTTAACAACCAATCTATGGTCATTAGAGATATAGTCAACAGACAACATAATGTATAAATTGCCAAAAGAGTTTGGAAAGGGGCCCATGAAATCAATGCCCCAAACATCAAAAACCTCAACCACCATAATTGGGTTGAGTGGCATCATATTGCACTTGGAAATGCGTCCTAAAGATTGACATGTACTATATACCTAATAATATTCAAATGCATCTTTGAAGATGTTGGGCCAATAAAATCCGCACTTGGTAGCAGTCTTCTTTCAGCCAAAATGGCCTCCACAGGCCTAATTATGGTAAAAATATAAGATTGCATGGTGCTCATAATCGGGAACACAACATCGAATAGTCTAATCTGGACATGTCTTGAATAAGCAAGTGTCATCCCAGAAAAATGCTTAACTTAGGAATGAAATCCATACTTATCTTGGGTGGACCAATAGTCAAATGTCACATTCGTAGCCAAATAGTTGACAATATCAGCGAACCAATGTTCACTAGAGACTGTCATCAAATGTTCATCAGGCAAGCTCTTGTTTACTGGAGACTCACTAGTTAAAGAATTAGCCAGCCGGTATAAATGGTCTGCAACCAGATTTTCAGTTCCTTTCTTATTCCATATCTCGAGATCAAACTCTTGGAGAAACGTGACCCGCCGAATTAGATGGCCCTTAGCATCCTTCTTTTATACTAGATATCTAAGAGCTGCACGGTCTGTGTAAATGATGTCATGAAACTAATCAAGTAGGACCGAAATTTCTCTAAAGCAAGTATAACAACTAAGAATTCCTTCTCAGTAGTGGTGTAATTAAGTTTTGCATAATTAAAAGTCCTACTTACATAATATATGACATGGGGTAACTTGTCAATTCTTTGCCCTAAAATAGCCCCAATCACAAAAGCAGATGCATCACACATCGACTTAAAGGGCTCAGTCCAAATAGGTGGTTGGATAATGGGTACAGTGGTAAACTCCTTCTTCAAATACTTGAAACTCTTGAGACATTCCTTGGAAAACTCGAAAGGTTGATCATTAGCAAGAAAATTGGTGAGAGGTGTAGCCACTTTGCTAAAGTCCATGATGAATTGCCTATAAAAACCAGCATGCCCCAAAGTGGAATGAATGTCCTTGACATATTTGGGGGTGGTAGATTGACAATTAGGTCAACCTTGGCTTTATCAACCTTAATTCTATCCTTGGAAATCATATGGCCAAGGATAATTCCTTATTTCACTATGAAATGACATTTTCCCTAATTAAGGACCAGGTTCTTTTGTCTACGTCCCTCTAAAACCAATCGGAGATGATAGACACTAAGTGATGCGGTAAAAATTGACCGGATGACCTTCCTTGCAGTTCATGGTGCTCCAGCCAACCTGCACAGAAGAGATGACAAGGGAGAGTCAGGCTGACCCAACGGGGGACTCTCCAATGCCTAAGTCAGATCTTTCCACAGCAGACACTCAAGAGAACTTTTCCAGTAAAAGAAGAAGTGAGTCCTCGATCCTTTATGATGAAGGCTTACCTTAGTATTTATAGGCTACTGATGGAGACAGAAGGAAGGGCATTTGTGGAGAGTCCAGTTTAGGTGTAGAGCCCTTGAGGGGAGTGGCACTGTGATTCTAGGAATATTCTGGGTTCCAGGATATATTCTGGGAATATTCTCCATTGATCTCGGAGGTGCAAGTCATGAGAGGTGTGGACGTCTCTGATGATGTGTAGTGGATAGAGTCCTGCCCCCATGATCAGGGATCACGTCCCTAGAATGTAGGAGTAGATATGTGTATGTTTTTGGGTGTATTACTTGACTGTGCCGAGCCGAGGTGACTGGTAGGATGGTCTGATGAAGGGCCGAGGTGGCAGCACGGCCTAATAGAGGCTGAAGTGGTAGTACAGCCTGATGGAGGGCCATGGTGGCAGCATGGCCTGATGAGATTCCGAGGTGGCATCACGACCTGATGAGATACCGAGGTGGCAGTACGGCCTGATAAGATACCTAGGTGGCAGCACGACCTGATGGAGTGCCGAGGTGGCAGCACGATCTATTGGATGGCCGAGGTGGTAGCACGGCCTAATGGAGGGCCGAGGTGGCAATACAACCTAATGGAGGGCCGAGGTGGCAGTACGACCTAATGGAGGGCCGAGGTGGCAGCACAGACTGATGGAGGGCCAAGGTGGTAGCACGACCTGATGGAGGGCCAAGGTGGCAGCACGGCCTGATGGAGGGCCGAGGTGGCAGCACGGACTGATATAGGGCTAAGGTGACAGCATAGCCTGATGGAAGACCGAGGTGGTAGCACGGCCTAATGGAGGGCTGAGGTGGCAACACGGCCTGATGGAGGGCCAAGGTGGTGGGTCAGTCCTATTCAGGTTTGCATACACGCTTTAGCCATGCTGAGGAAGGGGACATATTTTGCCTCATCACTAAGAATAGGTGAATCCATAACTAGAAAAATCATCCATAAAGACTTCAAGAAATTTCTCCACCATATTTGAAAAAATGCTCATCATGCATTATTGGAAAGCTGCAAGTGCATTGCATAGCCAAAATGGCATGCGTCAGTAAACAAATGTTCCAAATGGGAATATGAATGTTGTTTTATGTTGATCCTCGAGGGCAACAGTGATTTGGCTGTAATCGGAATATCCATTTAGGAAACAATAATACTCATGGCCGACTAAATGCTCTAGCACATGATCAATAAAAGGCAAAGGGAAGTGGTCCTTCCAAGTTGTGCATTTGACTTACAATAGTCAATGCAAACTCTCCATCCCTTTTTTGATACGGGTTAGAATCAATTCATTGCCCGCAGATTGAACTACCATTATAACAGATTTCTTTGGCATAACTTGAATTGGACTCATCCACTGGCTATCAAATATTGGATAAATGATCCCATTGTCCATCTACTTCATAATTTCTTTTTGAATGACTTTCTTTATAATTGTGTTAGTTCTTCTCTTGGGTTCCGTTGAAGGTTTGGATCCCTCAATGATGTGAATATTGTCACACCCCAATTCCAGTAGACCTAACTTACCATTAGGAATACCGGTGGTGTGAGTAAGATATGCAAGTATCTTATAAACCTACTCGGATCTCTGATAGCAGTACCTTAACATTTTCACAATCTCACATAAGCAGTAGAATCAGAGTATAGTAGCAGAATCATAAATAAAATGGGGAAACGTCTAATGGTAATAAAATAGCAATAATTGAGTTATTCTTTTGCATTCATCCATGACATATAATATAATCTCAAAAAAATATACAATCCACAGTTATACCCAAAAGTATCAAAGTATGATGTACAATCTCACGGTGCGGCATAAGTACAGTGGTCGCAAACACAGTCCTGATCGTGCTCTTCTGCATCTGGCATCCACCAGTCACTCATACCATACTCTAACCCAGAAGATACTGGGTCACCCACCATTGGCACCACAGTACCTACAACATCATCTAAAAAGGGGTGTATGCGTGGGGTGATCTTTCCAACTCGCTCAGTGAGGGTTGGGATCAAGCATATCCAAGTAAGACAATAGTAGTAATAATTTATGATGCATGATTGCAAAAATTAAACACATAGTCCATGATGCACATGATGTAGCTCATTTATTTATTATCCACCTACCAATATAAACTGAGTTTGGAAAATGCTACTACGGCGTATTAGGCTGTACCCTTCATCTCGGAACTGCCATCGACTATGCAAGGATACAAACCCTAGCAATGAATAGAAGCCTATCAGTCCCCGTATGTAGTCATGGGTCACCCAATAAACCCCTGATAACCCCCTCCTAGCAGTCATGGCACCAATACATCATTGGCCACGTCGGATAGGTTCTTGCCTTCAGCAACAATCACATCGTATTGTGGGTGTAGCATTCTGGAAAGGCACATCGAACATACCACAATGGGTTATCCGACACCTTAACCCCTGTTGGCAAGGGTTCATAGTATAAGGAGTGATACCTAACCACATGTATGCTACATGCCTTCATAGTGATGTAGTTAGTATGAATTACACGATACCGACAAGACCTCGGCCATAAAGTGTAATTCATCTCCAATTACGGTCCCAGGTACACGATACCAGTGAGACCTTGGCCATAAAGTGAAACCTGAGACCATTTACCTAATCTAGCATACATATCATAGTTGAGTATAGACTACGCAACACCAGTACCAATCATCGGTTATGAAGCACATCCATTTCCAAATGCAGTCATGGGGTACACGATACCAGCAAGGCCTTGGCCATAAAGTGTAACCTACGACTACTACTAACTCTAATGCACATAGTCAATGCATGAATGCAACATACATACGGTAATCATGGCACTGGTACCACCTCGGCCACACCAGATTCTGTCTCACACACATTACCAAACACACGATGATCACGGTATCAGTACCACCTCAGCCACACCGGATCCCATCATACATCTCCATTTAATTCATATCATAATCGTAAAATAAAAAATATAATATATCATCATCGCATTTGAGCAATTACAATTAAACATATAATTCTAAGCATGTGAGCAATTTAATAATAGTAAACATTCCAAAAATAAACACAGTCCATCCCTCACCTAGTTTATGTTCGAGTGTGTTAGGGTTTAAGTACGGCCACCAATCGACCAACTCAATTCTGATTTTGAGATTTGTCTGCATCACTATCCTAGACACAAAGGAAACCAATCATCAATATGTGTCAGGAATATCGAGAGGGACCCACTTGGGTCACCCCAAAAAGGTACAGTCAGGGTTTCCCAGTGACGATATTGTCGCCAAAAACACCCACTGAAAATAAGATATTTCCACAAAAAATATCTGTGTTGTTTTCGATGGTGGTGACAGAGAGCTTAAAAGCCTCTGTGATCCACTGAAAATATACCACCGGAAGCAGACCCAATGGATCTGGTGGGCTATTCCCGGTGGTGTTCTAGAAAAGTCCACCCATTTTGGGGCTTTTCGGCTAGGGCCCGATTGACAGGATTTATTCCGTGGAATTTGTAGGCAATGTTCCTAGAATCATTCTAAGCCATTAAAATTCCAATTTCACTAAGCCATTTGGGACATACGTCGATCGAACAATCGAAACCCTAGTTGGTCATTTGGCAATACTTGTTGCCGGAGCTCACCGGCCTTAGTTCGAGCTCGCAACAACACTGGAAGGGTAGAACACGCATTCTTCAACCTCAACATGGTATGTACACTAATATTCCATCCATACCTAGCTTTGTCTAGGTCATAATGAAGAGAGAGAGTGGTATGGGAGGTTGTACTTACCTCTGACAGCGATTCCGGTGACTAGGCGGCAGTTGACACTAAGGTAAAACCCTTCCCCCTTCTTCTTCTTCTTCTTTTCTTCCTTCCTCTCCTCTCTCACATTTGGGCAAGGAAGAAATGAGGAAATGAATTCCTCATTTCTATCTTATAAGTTAAATGGACCTTAGGGTCTGTTTGGTTGGACCCTATTCAGATCGATCAGGTTAATACGACTTTTGGAGCCCGAGAACCCGCCCACTTGGGTTTAAAATGCGTTCACATCATGAGTAAAGTGTGGGGGATGATTTGGGATCATCTAAGACTATTTACAATGTGAGTGGTGGGACCCATGGGCATCGACACCATGATAGTTGCCTGTTATGCTCACCAGAAATAGCCCATTGGATTCAGGCCCAGTGGATCCGGTGGCATATTTCTGGTGGTCAAGATAGCAAGCTGTCATGATTGCTTGTTGTCCCATAGCTGGTCTTGCAAGGGTGGTTGCCCTCATCCATGCTTAAGGCCTTTGGGCAACACCGTTATATACTAGGATTCATATGTGAGGAGTCAGGCCACTTATCGTTTGGGATCGAAAGGTACGAATCCCCTCCAGTTAGACAGGCACACAATGCATAAACATATGGGGTTATCTCCCCCCTTGGGTAATGGGTAGCTGTGAGCCAAAACCTGGCCATACTTCCAATCTCCGATTTGAGACCCATCACAGCAGTTCAAATTAGACCGAGTTAGGGCATGGGTGTGACATCCCCCCTCCTTACAAGAATTTAATCCTTGAAATTGAACATACCTGACAAATCAAATAATCTAGGATTTTGCTTCTTCATCTCATCTTTCTGCTCCTAAAATGCTTCCTATTCGGGGTGGTTCATCCATTTCACTTTGACAAAGGAAACGTTGCAGTTGCGGAGAACATGCTCCTTCTGGTCAACATTCTTCTCCGAAAACTCCACACAGGAAAAATCCTTGTCCAACTCATGGGGTATGTAAGTTAAGACGTGAGTGGGGTCGGGGATGTACTTCCTTAACATGGATACATGGAAGACATCATGTGCACCCTCCAACTTTGATGGTAGAGCTATCTGGTAAGCTACCAGTCCAATCCTCTCCAGTATGTCGTATGGTCCCATGAACCTCGAACTAAGCTTTTGCTTCTTACCGAACTATTTCACTCCTTTAACTGGGGAGATCCTTAAGAACACCTTATCTCCAACACCAAACTCCAGATGTTTCCTTCTAACATCTGCATTGCTCTTCTACCTGGACTGAGCTATCTTGATCCCCTCTCTGATAACATTCACCTTCTCACTAGTAGCCTGTATAAAATCTGGACCCAAAATATGTCACTCACCAATCTCATCCCAATAGAGTGGAGTCTACCATATTGAGCCTCGAATGGGGACATTCTGATGGTGGCCTGATAACTATTATTGTTGGAGAACTCAATAAGGAAAATATGCTCATCCCAACTGTAACTCATATCCAGGGCACATGCTCAGAGTAGGTCCTCCAATGTCTGGATAGTCCTTTCTGACTGACCATCGGTCTGAGGGTGAAAGGCTGCACTAAAATTCAGTTGTGTGCCCATAGCTTTCTATACACATGTTCAGAACTTAGAAGTGAACCTAGGATCTTGATCAAAGATGATACTAACTAGCACACCATGCAATCTGATGATGTTATCAACATACAACTTGTCCAACTTGTCCATAAAAATGTGATCTTGATTGGGATAAAGTGAGTTACCTTGGTCAAGCAGTCCACAACTACCCAAATGGTATCCATGCCCTTCTAAGTGCGAGGTAGGCCTATGATGAAGTCCATGGTGATATTTTCCGATTTCCACTCTGGAATAGGGAGGGACTATAATAAACCATTGGGCCTTTGTTTTTCAGCCTTGACTTGTTGGCATGTGAGGCATCTAGACACATGCGTGGCCACATCATTCTTCATTCCTTTCCACTAGTAGGAGCCTTTGTGATCCTTGTACATTTTAGTGCTACTTGGGTGAATGGAGTATGGAGAGCTATGTGCCTCTCTCAAAACTGTGTCTCTCAAATCACCATCATTGGGCACACACAACCTCTCATTGAACTTGAGAATCCCGCTTTCAGTTATAGAGAAATCTAGGTTCTTTTGGGTTTCTTCCTAGCATTCTTCTATCAACTTTTGTAACTCTGCATTGTTATCCTGAGCTACAGTGATCCTATGCACCAAACTAGGTTGTACCATCAATGCCGACAGTGACAAGGTGACACCTTCTACTAATGGCTCCAAGTCTAACTTCCTAGTCGCCTCTATGAGATGTTCATTGGTGGTCAGTGATGCAACAGTCAGTGGCTGGGATTTCTGACTAAGTGCATCAGCTATCATAATGGCCTTTCCTGGGTGATAGTGAATAGTATAATCAAAATCCTTCATCACCTCTAACCAACACCTCTGTCTAATGTTGAGCTCTTTTTGGGTGAAGAAGTACTTGAGGCTCTTATGGTCACTGAAGATCTCACTCTTCTCACCACATAGGTAGTGTCTCTAGATTTTCAGAGCAAAAATCGCAACTGCCAACTCCAAATCATGGGTGGGGTAGTTCTTCTCATAATCCTTCAGCTAACGGGATGTAAAAGCAATGACCTTCTCGTGCTGCATTAATACACAACCCAATCCCAGCTTGGAGGCATCACATACACAACCATACCACCTGTACCGGTCAGAATAATCAAAACTAGAGATGATACCGACATTTTCCTTAGTCCCTTAAAACTCTTCTCACAAGCATCAGACCACTCAAACTTTACACCCTTTCATGTGAGTCGGGTCATCGGGGTAGCAATGCGGGAGAAGTTCTCAATAAACCTCCTATAGTATCCAGCCAATCCCAGAAAACTACGTATATCTACTACACTCTTGGGAGTCTCCCATTTCAGAACTACTTTCACTTTTCCTGGGTCAACTTCTATACCCTTGTCTGAAACAATGTGGCCGAGGAATGCCACCTGTGACAACCAAAACTCACACTTGCTGAATTTGGTATAGAGTTGCTTCTCCCTCAGCCGTTACAGTACTAACCTCAGGTGAGCAGCATGTTCCTCTGCACTCTTGGAGTAGACCAAAATGTCATCAATGAATACAATCACAAACTTGTCTAAGACATCCTAGAATACTAGGTTCATCAAATCCATAAATGCAGCCGGTGCATTGGTCAACCCAAATGACATCACCTAGAACTCATAATGTCCATACCTTGATCTGAAGGCTGTCTTACTGACATCACTATCCTTGGTCTTGAATTGGTGGTAGCCCGATCTTGGAGAATACCTTGGCACCCTACAACAGATCAAATAGATCGTCTATCATTGGCAAAGGATACCGGTTCTTGGTGGTTAGCTTATTAAACTCCCGGTTATCAATGCATAATCTTATACTTTTGTCTTTCTTCTTGACGAACAATACTAGTGCCCCCCATGAGGACACACTAGGTCTAATGAATCCCTTCTTCAGAAGGTCCTGAAGTTGCACCCGTAACTCCTTCAACTCTATGAGGGCTATGTGATATGGGGCTTTTGAAACTGGTGCCGAGCCAGAAAGTAGGTCTATAGCAAACTCTATCTCTCGATCTGGGGGTAAACATATCAAATCATCCGAGAATACATCAAGAAATTCTCTCACCACATCAAGCTTGGTCAATGGCCTAATCTCTATCTCAGTATCCATCACAGATGCTAAGTAGCCTTGACATCCCTTATCCAATAGTTTCTTCATCTGAAGCACGGATATGTTAACCTTCTTGGGTTTCTTGGGCTTAACCCCTTGAAATACAAACTCATCATCATCATGAGGTCTGAAAATGATAGTCTTCTCTGCACATAGCACACTGGCTCTGTATGCAGACAACTAGTCCATTCCTAAAATCACGTCGAAGTCGGTCATATCCAACTTGATCAAATGAGCATTCAACTCATGTTCACCAATGGTCATTGGAAAAGACTTATACACATAGTTTAGACCTACTACACTTCCTGTAGGGGTGCTCACAGAAAAACACTAAGTTAGTCCTTGGGTGGAATTCTCATCTTCTTGGCAAATGCCAGTGACACGAACGAATACGAGGCTCCTGAGTCAAATAACACATGTATAGGCAGTAATGATATAAAAAATGTACCTGTCACTGCATTGGGTGCAACTTGGGCTTCCTCTACAGTCATAGCAAATACTCTGCCCTATGGTCTCCTGCACCTACTACTAGGGCCTAGGTGGCATAGTGTGTGGTACATCACCTAGCCTTCAGTGGGGGTATGTCCTCGCCATATGGCCTGGCTGATCACAATAAAAGCACATCGGGCTCGATCTCAAAGACTGAGACACAGCACTAGATCGGGAGGATTGGAAAGTCTAACGAGCTTTAGGCTTCCTGAATTGTACTGAAGTTGGGTTGATATAAGGCACTCGGAAAGGCTTGCTACCTCCCATAGAATCAATAGATCCCACTGGCCTCTTTCCCATTTCTTGTTGGGCCGTGAAATTTTCTCTATGCCCGTCTTTAATAGATTTGGCCACTTAGACCACCTCAGCATAGGTCTACAATTTCAACCCCACAATGGTTGACCCAATACCTGGCCTCAACCCTTTCTCAAACTTCTTCGCTTTAGCTCTATCACCTCTAAGATGCTAAGGAGAAAACTGGAATAGCTCCTCGAAGCATTGCTGATACTCGAGCACAGACCGAGAACCTCACTCTCCTGATCCCGGAAGCTTTCTAAAAATTAGTTTTCAAAGAAGGCCCCTTTGAAGTCTACCCAAGTACGGTTTGGGTTATTAGCCCTTAGAATAGGCTCGGTGGCACTCCACCAATCATCTGTTTCATTCTAGAACTGATAGCCCGCACATAAAATTTTTTGTTCATCAGTGCAGCCCATTAGTAAAACAAATTTCTCCATTCCACCAATCCATCTTGATGGATACAACGGGTCTTGGCCCACCTTTGAGACGCATAGGGACCTAAGCCGTTGAAACTTCTCCATCATTTTCATCAAGTCTATCCAGCCCTTTACATTGGCCTGGGCTTGATTCGGCATCAGGTCTTGCATATGCCCATGAACATTCGGATGCCCTTGCCTATGCACTTGTGCCCCACTAGATGTTTAAAGGGTAGCCAATCCAGTGGGTATTAGAATGGGTGCCGGTGAAGTAGGAGGTGCGGGTGGTGCGTTACGGGCTTCCATTGCCATTGGGATCCTATTATCGATCCTGGCCATAAACTGGTTTTGCCTTTCCTCAACTCCCCTCATCATGTTGTTCATGATGGATGCCACATCTTGGGTTGTAAGTACCGACGGAGCTGGGGGTGCATTACGGGGGCCTACCCCAATTCTGTGTAGGGGAAGCGTGAGGTAACAAGCGTGATTGGGATCAGGATCTAGTGTTCCAGTGTGACATAACTCCTGTGGAGGAATCCGATTAGTGTACATGCATATACAAGGTTGCATGTAATTGAAACACATGCATATATAGTGGGTCCCACACGGATACGATAGGTAAAATTTATGGTTAGGGTATGCATAAGTGGGGTCCACGCATATTAGGATCCGATCGCACACGTATCCCAAGGGGCACACCATTAAAGTAAAAAAATAAAAATTTAGATTTGAAAAATAAAATAATTTATTTTCCGAATTAGTCCACCGAAAACAGGGGGACTTCTCACCGAAAATATCAGTGTCATTTTCAATGGATAAAAAATAGAGAGCAATTTGGGATTTTTCACTTCACTGGAAGCATGCCCAGTGTTTTCGGTGGTTCCAAAATGGCTATAAATAGGCTCGGGTTTGGGTTTCATTATACAAAACCCATATTCTAACTATGGGAAAGGTGTGGCAACGGCCAAGGAGGACATTTCAACCCATTCCCTACCTTCCTCTCGCTACCTCGCAATCAATCGACGCTGCATTCCCACCAAAGGTATGTTTCTCCTCTCTGTAACCTAGTTTTATGATTTTCTTCTCTGTGAGCTTTACATTCAGCCATTGAACTAGGTTTTCCACTCTTAATCATTAAGAATCAAATTGCAACGATGTCTGGATGCCGTGTACATACCCGATGTGCCATTGAACAAGAGAGCAAGACGCCGCTGCTCAGTTCAATCCAATCTTGTTCTGCTCTATGGCTAAGGGAGACTGTTGGGAACTCTTCGAGTGCCACAAAGTGGACTCGGGAGTCTATGTCAGGACAAATGACTTCCGTACATTTCCTCTCCACCAACGGTTTGACGAAGTTGGGTGGTAAACATAGTGGTCACAAACACAGTCCTAATCATGCTCTCATTCTTCTGGCATCCACCAGTTGCTCACATCATACTCTGACCCATTGGCACCACAATACCTGCATCATCATCTAAAAAGGGGTGTATGCATGGGGTGAGCTTTCCAACTCACTTAGTGAGGGGTGGGGTCAAGTACATCCAAGCAATACAATAGTAGTAATAATTTATGATGCATGATTGTGAAAATTAAACACATAGTCCATGCTGCTCGTGATGCAGTTCATTTATTTGTTATCCACCTAACAATACAAACTAAGTTTGGTAAATGCTACTACGGCGCATTAGGCTGTATCCTTCGTCTCGGAACCACTATCGACTATGCAAGGATACAAACCCTAGCAGTGAATAAACGCCTGTCAGTCCCCATATGCATCAATGGGTCACCCAGTAAACCCCTGATAACCCCCTCCTGGCAGCCACGGCACCAGTACATCATCAGTCACGCTGGACAGGTTCCCACCTCGGGCAACAATCACATCGTACTGTGGGTGTGGCATTCTAGAAAGACACATCGAACACACCATAATGGGTTATCCAACACCTCAACCCCTGTTGGCAAGGGTTCGTAGCATAGGGAGTGATACCTAACCATATGTATGCTACATGCCTTCATAGTGATGCAGTTAGTATGAATTACACGATACTGGCAAGACCTCGGCCACGAAGTGTAATCCATCCCCAAATATAGTCTCAGGTACACGATACCAGCGAGACCTTGGCCACAAAGTGAAACCTGAGACCGTTTACCTAATCTAGCATATATATCACAGTTGATTATGGACTACACGATACCGGTACCAATCATCAGCCACAAAGCGCATCCATTTCCAAATGCAGTCTCGGGGTACACGATACCAGCGAGACCTTGGTCACAAAGTGTAACCTGTGAATACAACTAACTCTAATACACATAATCAATGTATGAATGCAACATACATATGGCAATCACGGCATCAATGCCACCTCGGCCACGCTGGATTCCATCTCACACACAACCAAACACACAACGATCACGGTACTAGTACCACCTCGGCCACACTGAATCCCCGTCATACATCTCCATATAATTCATATCACAATCGTAAAATGACAAATGTAACATATCATCATCGCATTTGAGCAATTACAATTAAACATATAATTCTAAGCATGTGAGAAATTTAAAAATAGTAAACATTCCAAAAATAAACACAGTCCATCTCTCACCTGGTTTATGTTCGAGTGTGCTAGGGTTCAAGTACGGCCACCAATCAACCACCTCAATTCTGATTTTGGGATTCATGTGCTTCACTGTCCTAGACACAAAGGAAACCAATCATCAGTACATGTCGGGAATATCGAGAGGGACCCACTTGGGTCACCCTAAAAAGGTACAGTCAGGGTTTCCCAATGACAGTAATGTCAATGGAAACACCCACCGAAAATAGGATATTTCCATAAAAAATATTAGTGTTGTTTCCGATGGTGGTGACAGAGAGCTCACAAGCCTCTGTGTTCCACCAGAAATATGCCATCGGAAGCAGACCCAGTGGATCTGGTGGGTTATTTTCGGTGTTGGTTCAGAAAAGTCCACCCATTTTGGGGCTTTCTAGATCGGGCCTGATCGTCGGGATTTATTTCATGGAATTTGTAGGGGATGTTCATCGCATCATCCTAAGACAATAATATCCCAATTCCACTGAGCCGTTTGGGACATTCATCAATCGAATGATCAAAACCCGAGTTGGTCATTTGGCAATACTTTTCACCAGGCTTGGTTCGAGCTCGGCAACAACACCAGGAGGGTAGAACATACATTCTATGACCTCAACATGGTTGGTACACTAAGATTCCATTCATACCTAGCTTTTTCTAGGTCAAAATGAAGAGAGAGAGTGGTATGGGAGGTTGTACTTACCTCTAATAGCGATTCCGACGACTAGGTGGCAGCCGGCACCTAGGTAAAACCCTTCCTCCTTCTTCTTCTTTTCTTCCTTCCTTTCCTCTCTCACGTTTAGGCAAGGAAGAAATAAGGAAATGAATTCCTCATTTCTAACTTATAAGTTAAAATGGACCTTAAGGTCCGTTTGGCTGGACCCTATTCAGACCGATCGGGTTAATACGACTTTCAGAGCCCAAGAACCCACCCACTTGGGTTCAAAATGCGTTCACATCACGAGAAAATTGTGGGAGATGATTTGGGATCATTTAATACTATTTATGATGTGAGTGGCAGGACCCATGGGCATCAACACCATGATAGCAGCCTGTTATGCTCACCGAAAACAGCCCATCGGATCAGGCCTAGTGGATCCGATGGCATATTTTTGATGGTCAGCTTACTGTCCCATAGCTGGTCTTACATGGGTGGTTGCCCTCGGCCATGCTCAAGGCCTTTCGGTAACACCATTACGTGCCATGATTCATATGTGAGGAACCGGATCACTTACCATCTGGGATCAGAAGGTACGAATCCCCTCTAGTTAGACTGGCATGCAATGCACGAACATGTGGGGTCATCTCACCCCCTTCAAAAATGGATGGCCGTGAGCCAAAACCTAGCCGTGCTTCTAATCTCCAGTCCAAGACCTATCATAGCAGTTCAAATTAGATAGAGTCAGGGCATGGGTGTAACAAATATGATGTTGAACAACAAAAGAGGATTCTTTGGATGTCAGACATGGTCCATCCTATGGCTTCCTTAATTTTCTTAGAAGCTCAATCAACTCCTCTCTTGATTTGAAGTCAAATCAAAAGGAATTAATGATGGGAAGAGTATGACCTCACTTAAGAATGCATACTCAAGATTGGAGGGCAACTCCTTCAATTTAAGCTTAGGGGGTTCAACAATGAAAAGCTTATAAATTGAGGTCAATAGGGGTCTTGGGCTCTACAAGTGGTTGGAGACTCTAAACCTCATACACAATTCCCTCATTAAAACCACACAATTGTTTCATATACCCTTCAAATCCATAATCAAAATCATTAGCAAAATATGACTCAATGGAATCTGGGATTTCCTGAACTTCCTCCTTATGGAGATTTAGTTGCTTACCCAACCTAAAGACATTAAAGTCCATAGAAGTATTGATAAAAGAAAGTTTCATGATACTGTTCTTGCTATTGATTATGGTATTGCTAGTGGTGAGGAATGGTCCACCAAGAATGATTGGGATCTGTGTCACACCTTGTCTAAAATTTAGGCCAAGGTATGCGGCACCAGACACCCACATCCAGTCAGCCTAACCCTCTAGGATCACAAATATCTTAATTTCACAAATGCCATCAAGACCACAACTAAAAATTAGAGTACGCTAAAATAAGTCATACAAATATCACTGGTGATGCACTAAAGTGATAAATTAAAAATATACAAGATTCATCTGTTAACAATCCACATGTTTAAGATTTACGTCTTATATATTCCATCAATATTTATATTAGAAGTAATGACTAAAACATTGAAGGGAGGTCCAACAACATCCTAGTGTCTCGTAGACACATATGATGCATATGAATCCATTTATTTTATTTTCCAATTTCCATTACTAGGTCCATTATCCGGTATAAGTGCTACGCAATAAGGTGGAATTCCCTACCCTGTACGTTGGGCCTCAAGAATAAAAGCTCATTGCAAGAGGAAGTCTGTAGGTCCCGAAATCCTACAAAATTAGTCTCCCCGCAAACCTCTCAAGGTAACCCCAACAGACAGCCATGGTCCTAGAATCCTACACCTTGGTCACCCATGCTGTAGATTGCCACGGTCCTGGAATCCTACATCTCAATCACCCATGCAGTGGATAGCCATGGTCCTGGAATCCTACACATCGGTCACCCGTGCTATTTCTGCCTTTGAGTACAGGATGCTGTACTCTCAATAATGTACAATCCTTTGGGATTAGCTAGTACCTAACCCCCTACTGGCAAGTGGTGTGGCATCAGGCCTATAAATCTTAACCATATGCATTTTATATGCATCCAAACCAATCAATCATACATAAGTGATCATCATTGTATTACCGACCTCTAAGCCCACGGTACTGAAAACACACCTTAGCCACACCATGCCTCAGACCATCAATATTACAATCATTACCTCCCATCATACATCACACATCCTCTGACCTCTAGACCCATAGTACCGGACAAAACCTTGGCCACACTATTCCCTAGACTGACGGAGCCATAATTATAACTATGCTATTGACCTCTGGGGCCACGCTACTGAAAACACACCTTGGCCACACCGTGCCTCAGACCATCAATACCATACAACTGTGGACCTCATCTATATAGCCACATTCCATATTCACAATACACAATCAAATAATCACAATGACTTACCTCACTTACCTTTGCAGTCTAGAAACCTATCAACAGTCTTACCAATCCATATTCATAAGGTAACAGATACTAATAGCAACAACATAACAAATCATACATACACATAATTCATGCAAAAATAGAAGGTAATGTAAAAACACTTCGTAAAATAAAGTCAAGTACCCCTCACCTTGTTACCCAAATGACAGTTGTTACCGTTAAGTTCCCGTTACCGTGTATCCTTGCAAGGTGATTTAGGTTCCTAAACTAATGTGTATCATTCTATCAACATTCATGACATACTTACATCATAATTATTATCAAACTAGATTAGATAGGGTCATTCCTATTTTTTATGAAGAGAATGAATCTTTTTATTGAAGGATCAGAAAAAAATCGGCCCGGATCTCCTGCGAGAATGATTTGGAAGGTCCAAAACCAAAAAGAGTGGTATTTGCTAGCAACAACATAATGGAGGGCCTTTGCTTGGGTAATGTCTGGGCTTGGAACAAATGTGTTCTCCGCCCCTACATCACAGCTCGTGGGGGTCTGCCAAAGTTTGTCCGGTTTTCCTCTGGTGATCTACGATCACCCTTTCTTTTTGGCCTTTGTTCGCCCTTTGCCATCACTTTGTTGTGTGGTACTGTGCGGATAAAGTATACCCCGGTCGGATTTTCCGTTCTTATGCTCTCCTCGGTGATGACATCGTCAAAACCATCATTTAGGGGCTAACTATCCCCTATCATTATTGTAGTTGGACATATTGTCCTTCTCTTATATATTTTGTAAGCCCTCAGTAAGCCCATTAGGTTACAGGTTAGCACTATGACCTTTTTGGTCTCTGGAAGCCTAACCAACTGGAGACTTCTGGCATGACCGGCTGGCCTGTGCTCTCCTGCCTATTACTCATTTTCTGTAGAATTTTGATTATGGCAGTGTTCTGTAGGAATCAGAGTTTGTATTTGGTCCATACACTTCTATTTTAAGGCTCCATTCCCATAATAGTAGTATATTACCATGATTCAGGCCTTCCATAAATCCATTCACAATTTCCATTTTTTATTTCTTAATTTATATAAGTAATTCAGAAGAAATTTCCAAATTTTCCTCAAATTGAACCACGTTCTCACAAAAAATCATGAATTAAAGGTGGGATTTCAATATCCAGCCTCTAATTTGATGATCAATTCCCAAATTGGACATGCATGCATAGAATCCATCCCCAAATTCCCTTTACATGTAACTCTTAAACCTTAAAATAGTAAAATCAAGATGGGATTTCACCTCAATTACAAGTAATTGCTCTGTTTTAAGAATTTTAAGTAAGAATCTTAACATTTCAGTCCCATTCAGCCTTCATGCATGGTGATCCATTTCAGATTTGAGCTCCCTTTCAATTTTTCATCAAAGAAAACAGAATTTCATATGCTCTATGTTCATATGTCTTACTGAAATTCCAAATTTTACTTTCATCTTCCTATTTCAGCCAAATCGGCCGACTCTAACTTCCAATTTCTGAAATCTTCTTCCCATTTCAGGTTCATACAAGTTAAATTTCTTACCTGTTAGCAGAAATCTCCAGTTGCTGCCTCAAGAAATCGATTTCCCTCTTGATTTCTCTCCTTTTTTCTCCTTCTCTTCTCTTCTTGTTCTTCTTCTTTCTCCCTTCTTTTCATTGTTGTTCAAGAGAGAAAATATGAGTACTAAGGGTCGTGGGAGCCCTATTTATAATCCCATCTCCCTTAGTGGAGAGTTACACCTATTTTATGAATATAATATATATTATCTATATATTACCTACATAATGTCATAATATTAATATTTTATATATATGGATTCATAATTAATTACATACTTAACTTTGATTTTCTATAATTCTTATATATATTATTATTATTTCACTTATTTTATCATAATAGGCTCATAGAAATAGTCCTTATGTCAAATTACAAAGGTGGGACCCACAACAATAAAAAATGACTATTCTGTCCAGCTGACAGGCCATCTTGTCCTGTCCAGGACTTTCTAACCGGTTGAGCTAGATTTGTTCCCCCTTGGGTCTATTGCTTTCCCTATCATTTCTATCCCTTATTAGAGATTAATAACTACCTGTTGGCCCACTTTTGTTGCTGACTCTTTCAACACTATTGGCAGAATACACAGGTACAGGTTGAGTCATTCTTCCCTTCTTGGCATTCTACTACTGCTAGCCATGCTAATGTTGACCTCTCCTGCCTATTTCTCTTGCCTGTTCACAGTTAATGTAAAGAGGTGAGATTAGGGTGTTACAATCTGGTCCTGAATGTTAGCAACTGGTTGGGTCTAAAACAATGAAATTGACAAGGAATGAAAATTCTCCAACTGACATCCTCAACCATGTCTTTGGGAGTCTTGACTGATCTATCTGCTAACTGAAGCATGACATTAGTCTATTTCAGCTATCCCATTCCTAACTGCTAGTAGATAGAGAAGGGAGAGAGATTAATACTTGCTCCCAAGATCAAGAAGAGCATGGTCTGTCTTTGTGTTACCGATAACACAAGATATAATGGGGCAACTATGGTCCTTATATTTAGATACCATCTGGTGAGACAGAATAGAGCTAAACATTTGCAGTCAAGAATACTTTCTTGGGCACATTGGTGGTTCATTTTTAAGTGCATAAATCTTTGAAAACTTTAGCATAAGTAGGGACCTGTGAGGTTACATCCAACAAAGGAATGTTTAACCTGCACATTCTTGAAAATATTAAAGATTTTGTGTAAGGAAGCAGATTTCTTGGAGTTATTCACCCCTCTCAAAAGAGATAAAGTACAAACCTTAACATAAGGGTTCTCGAGAATTTATAGATGAATCGGGTTTATCATCCCCAGTGTTCTCACAACCACTCTTTAATATATAGATGGCATTACAGTGACTGGAGGGCTCTCCTTGTTGTGAACTTTGTTAAACTAAATTCAATGAATTAGGTTGTCCTTGCTGAGTCAAATTCAAGTTCCTAGGATTTAGATCAAGTTGATTTGGTAGCCCTTTTTCCTGCTTATGTAAAGTCATAGCAAGTTCGGAAATTTGCTTCTCCATATTATGTTGGCTTGCTATAAAGGTACTCATTAGAAGTTCCTTAATTTTCTCAAGAGAACAAATCCTAGCAGACTCACCCACTTTTAGAAATCCAGGGTTACAAATTTGGAATTGAGGGTGGTGGCCTAACAAAATTAGGAGAGTTGGACCTTCGGGGACCAAACTGACCTTGATTCTGAAAATTTGATGGTCCAGCTTGCTTATTCCCTTAATTCCAAGAGAAGTTTCGATGGTTCCTCCATCCTGGATTGTAAGTGCTACTATATGGATTATTGGGGTACATTGCACTCACATTCTCACTGCCATTGCTACCTCTATAAAGATTGGGATATTCCTCCATAACATGGTTTGGAGCATAGCAATAACTGCACATAGGGATAGTCTGATTGACTTTGACATACTTGAGATGATCCCTTAACCACTATAGCTTCTAGTCTTTTGAGAAGACTATCTAAATGAGTTTCTTTGGCCACAACACTGTTAGCAAAGAAACCTTTGGCAGTGATGGCTTTTTCACTCTCCTGAGTCAATCCCACTCACGGGGTTTTTTCAGCTAAGTCGAATAAAAAGGTCCAAGCAATGTTGGCATCTGTAAATAAAGTAAATCATGTGGGGCACATGGATTCCAACATTTTCTTTGTGTGGTAGTCAATTCCCTCATAGATGATTTGGCACAAATGCCATGTATCAAGTCCATGGTGAGGGCACTCTTGGAGAAGGTCTTTGAATCTTTCCATGAGCTTGGAAAATGATTCACTGGGTTTTTGCCTAAATTGAAG
This sequence comes from Macadamia integrifolia, assembly GCF_013358625.1. Taxonomy (NCBI): domain Eukaryota; kingdom Viridiplantae; phylum Streptophyta; class Magnoliopsida; order Proteales; family Proteaceae; genus Macadamia; species Macadamia integrifolia. The sequence continues at coordinate 20,096,481 of NC_056566.1, forward strand.
AATATCACTAGGTTTTTGCCTAAACTGAAGAATATCATTCCCAGTCTTATTAGTTTTGTTCAAGGGAAAGTGTTCCACTGTGAATTTCTCCCAAGTGGTAACAAAATCAGTAGGCAGCCCATATAGTCATTTCTTCGCTCCATCTTTGAGTGAGAAAGTGATAAATCTCTACTTAACAACATCATCTATCAATTGTTGCATCTTTATGAGAACGCACACTTCCTTAAATTCCCTAAGGAAGAGGTAGGCATATTCGGATTGCAGAACATGAAAATAAGGTAACATGGTAATGAACTGAGATTTAAGCTCATAGTTATTACCCTGGGCAGTTGGCAAACTAATACATGAAGGTTTTGCCACCCAACTAGGGTAGAATCTGTCCCTAAGGGTTTTGGGTGTTTCCTCAACCATGTTGTGTAATTTTATACGCTCTAAACGACCTTTAGAGTTTTGGACCAAACACATGCAATGCACAAGATATGGTAGTGAATGCAACATTAAGGTGAATCCTAAATCTAAACTTTTTTTTTTTTTTTTTTACTTAATATAAACTATAATAGGAAATAAAGGCACTCTAAATCAGCCTAAAACTGAATATACATGCATCTCTTCCTCTACAATGGTAGCAAAAGCTTGATTGAGAAATAATAATCGCAAGCACACATGTTGTTTTTAGCTATGGGTCGACCACAGGGAGGTGAGTTCTATGGAATTTCAGTCCTAACCTAGGCAGAGTGTAATTCCTAACAAGGTTGTCACGATTGAACTAATCTAAACTAACAATGGTGAAAACTAATGAATTAACAATGGAATTAAAACTAAGCTAATATAACTAGCATGAATTACCAAGTGACAACAGAATTAAGGCTAGAACAAATTATAAAATAAAAAAATAAATAAAAAACACATAGGTACTGCGAAATTAGAATTGGGAAAAGCACTTAGGAATTGGAATTCACCATGGAATTATGAGTAATTGGAAATCAATCTAAAACTATATCACATGCTTGAATTAATTTAATAGAAAATACAGATTTTTAAATCTAATATGTTCTATGAAAAATTTGAAACATGCATGTCATAAAAGATTATAAGCAAGACTATATGGGAACATCTAAAATTACGCATACAAATGGACATCAATGTCATGTATGATTATAATATTACAATATGGTTTTGATTACACGGAATGAAATTAATGGGTATCAATTGTTCACAAACTACTCTTCTCTCATGGTTTCATTCAATCCTCAAGTTACGAGATTTAGTTTGCCATCGGATGGGGAAAGATGGAGAATAACTAGAAGATGGACAAGACATGGTAGTAAAATAAATCTAAAATTAAGAAGATAATAAAAAGAAATACTTTATAGAATATATATTGTAGAAATCCAAGCTTTAAGAACTCCAAACTTCAACTTCAACTTCAACTTCAACTTAAACTTCAACTTCAACTTCAACTTCAATCTTTACTTACAACTCAAGAGAAAAAAAAAATTATAGTAAAAATTTCTCTAAAAAGTAATCCGCCTCTTGATTATGAATTAGTTTCCTATATATAGGCTAAGGGGAGAGAGTGTTAAAAACAATTTAGGAAAGAGAGATACTTGAAATAAAAGAGAGAGGGAGTGTCAGAAATAAATTATGGGAGAGAGATGCGTGAAAGAGAAGAAAGTGGGAGACAAAGAAGGAAACCACTAATAGAAAGGAATGAGAAAGACAGAGTAACCTATGGGAGAGAAAGGCAAGAGTTGTTAAATTTATTTTTTGAATTCTAAATTTCAACTTAAATTCCAACTTAGCCAAAAATGATTTTTTTGTTATATCTCTCCATCCAGACCCCAGATTGATCCGACCTGAGAATTAAAGATGCATCATTTTAAATTACGATTATCCAATGTTTTTGGGAAAAGTCCTCAACCTTCAAAATTTTCTTCATGCCTCAAACTTGCGCAAGTCTCCTTGGCCAATTCTTCTTTGCTGCTCAATCTCTTGGTTAAACTTCTAATTTGAGGTGAAATTCCTCCTTTGACCTTGATCACATATGAGTCGATCCATGGGTAGACTAGTATCTAGATTGCATGGAATCCTCCCATTTAGTATCTTTTATGCACATGATCTTATAACCTACAAATATGAGAAAACCGTATTATATATTCACTTTTATCATCAATCTAGAATCAAAACACTCAATTAAAACAACAGTGAATGTATGAACCATGGCCTAATCATTTGATTGGGTTGGGGCTAGGCCTTAACCCAGGTGCAACCCAACCCTGACCAGGGTTGGGTCTAGCTGGCTGGGTTAACCCTTATAAACGGGTTAGGTAGGGTTTAGGCTCAGGGTAGGCTAGGTTGGGTTCGGGCCATCAGGGCTAAACTTACACCCCTATCACATGTTTCGACACAAGGATTTATTTGATACATATCAATCATATAGTAGTGGGTCTATCCTAATAGGGAATGATGCGGTGTGCAAGACCATTGGCACTATCAAAATCAAGATGTTTAATGGGATAGTAAAAACTTTACCAAATGTGAGACATGTACTAGAACTAAGGAAAAACTTAGTATTTTTGGGAATGCTGGACAAATGGCTGTAAGTACATAGCAGAAGGTGGAGTTCTCAAAGTTATTAAGGGTGTTATGGTTATCATGGAGGGACAATTAACAGGAAACCTATACAGACTCGTAGGGAGTACATTTATAGGTGGAGCATCTATGACTACAGATGCAGGTTCTAATATAGATGATACTCATCTATGGCATATGTGGCTAAAGCATATGGGAGAAAAAGGATTGATGGAGCTTCAACAAAAGAAAACTGTTGAAGGGGGTGAAAACTTACAAACTGAACTTCTGTAAGTATTGTGTGTTTAGGAAACAGTGCAAGGTTAGTTTCAAAATTGTAAAACATAAGAGTAAGGAGGTGCTTGATTATGTACACAGAGATGTATGGGGTCCTTCAATGATCAAATCTAAGGGTGGGGCAGAATACTTCGTTACCTTCATTGATTACTACTCAAAGAAAGTCTGGGTCTACTTCATAAAGCATCAAAGTGAGGTGTTCACTAAATTTAAGGAAGGTTGAGGTAGAAAGGAAGATAGGAAAGAAAATTAAGTATTTGAGAACAAATAATAGAGGGGAGTACAGGTGTAAGTCATTTCTAGAATTGTGATAAGCTAAAGGGATAACACATCACTTCATGGTTTCAAATATATCACAATAATATGGTGTAGCTAAAAGGATAAACATGATAGTTCTAGAAAGAGTTTAGAGCATGAGGCTGAATGCAGGGTTGAGTAAGAAAATATTGGGCAGAAATAATGAATATGACAAGTTTCCTCATCAACTAGTCTCCGTCAAAGGCCATTAATTGTAAAATTTATAAAGAGGTATGGATAGGTAAACTAGTAGATTATTCTATTCTAAAAATATTTAGTTGTCCAGCCTACGCTCATGTGGAGAGTAAGCAACATATTAAGTTAAACTCAAAGTCTAAGCATTGTGTCTTTTCTTGGCTTTGAGAAATGTGCAAAGGGATTCAAGCTATGAGATACAAGTTCACAGAAGGTTATGATGATGAGTCTCACAATGTGAAGTTACATTGTAGTTCAAAAATAGTTGAAAAAGAAGGTTTTACTATGCAGGTGGAGTTAGGTGTGTCAAAAACAATAGTAGAGAATGAGTCAACGAGAAACATTAGAAGTTTCTTATACCGTGGCAAAGGGTAAAGGGAAATGTACTCATAGAGCACATGTGAGATACGAGTTTGAGAATATGGTTACCTATGCCCTCACTATTGGTACATGTGATCCATCTTTTTACCAGGATGATTTGAGTGATGCATAGAGTGATAAATGGATGATGGCTATGATGGAGGAAATGGAGTCTTTATAGAAAAACAAGACTTTGGAGGTTATAGGAAAACCAGAGGAAGAAAAACCATTGGTATAAATGGATCTTTTGTAAGAAAGAGAAAACATCTAAGAACAAGCGTGAAAGGTCTAAGGCCAGACTTATAGCCAACAGCTATGCACAGAAGGAGGGGGTAGACTATAATGAAGTATTCTCTCCGATGGTGAAGCACACTTCGATTCGGGTACTACTTGCTTTGGTGGCCATGTATGATTTGGAATTTGAATATCTTAATGTGAAGATGGTGTTTTTTCATGCTAACTTGGAGGAACGGATCTATATGGAGCAACCTGAAGGTTTTAAGGTGTAGGGGTCATGTTTATCTACTTAAGAGGTCGCTTTATGACCTTAAGCAATCTCCTATGCAATGGTACAAGTGCTTTGATTTCTACATGGTGCGAATTGGTTACACAAGAATGAGTATGTATTTAAAGTGTCACATGATAATTCTATTATTCTGTTGATGCTTTATGTTGATGAAATTCTCATTGCTGCAAAGAATAAACATGGTATAGTCTATTTGAAGTCTTTGTTGTGTACTAAATTTGAGATTAAGGATCTTTGTGATGCGAAGAAGATCTTAGTATGGAAATACTTAGAGATAGAAGTACAGATAAACTTTGGGTAACTCAGAAGAGGTATGTGGAAAAGGCCAAGCCGGTTAGAACTCCTTTAGCTAGCCACTTAAAGTTATCTGAAAAAGCAATGCCTTACAACACATGAGGAGGTGAAGCAAATATCTCAGGTCCCCTATACTAGCATAAGTTGGGAGTCTCAAGTATGCTGTGATTTGTAGCATACTAGATTTGTCTAATATAGCTAGTGTTGTTAGCAAATATATGAGTGATCCAAGGAATGAGCATTGGAAGGAAATTAAATGAATCTTCAAATGTTTGACCAAAACTAGAGATATAGGTGTTATGTTCCATGGTAAGGGATGTTTGTGACACCTAAGTCCAAATATAGTTGCTTACTCTTGGTGCCAGGTCATAACTGAGCATTGAGGGAAATTAGGTATGTTACTTGACCAATGAAGTGTACACAGAGAGCAAGGTTGACCTAAATTTTGCCTTTTTGTATTAAGCCAAATTATAAGGGAATGGGCCTACTTTATGGTCCCAATATTACACACATAGTTGACCTTAAGACCCAATTGGTGACTGCCTGGTGGACATATTTGAGACCACCAGCCTACCTGTGCCCACCTGCTGGTTATACACCCCGCTTCCTGTTATGGGAATAACATGGTGTGAGTAAGACACTTACCCGTCTTACACCTCTACCAGGATCTCTGATAGTTGTACCTTAACATTCAAAACCACACAACACCGAACCACAAGAACAATTGTAATGGAATTAGAGTATAAAATAACGGAATATAGTTTAAATGGGGAAACATCTAAAGAAAACATATATCCATAAACAAGTTATTCAATTACATATATCCGTGACTTACATATATTAAGTCCAATAAGAATACCATTAATCAGTTTAGTATCAAAATATCAAAAAGGGTAGTCAAGCCTCTCAAGGTGCCGAATAGGCGTAAGTGTCACAGGCACAGTCCTGGTTGTGCACTTTAGCGACTGGCATCCACCGGTCTGTTACTCTATACTCGGGTCCAGAGGAAGTAGAGTCACAACCCAATGGTACCAAAGTACCGGCATCATCATCTAAAAACCAACATATACGAGGGGTGAGCTCTAACTAACTCACTGAGGTGTGTGGTTCATGCACACCCAAAACACACATACATATTGTCCATGATGAGTGCATAAAGTAAACACGTAGTCCATAATGTAAATGATGCAATTCATTTGATTATTAATCCACCTAGCATACAACTGAGTTTGGTACATGCTACTACGACACATTAAGCTATATCCCTGGTCTCAGAACTAGCATATCGGTCACGCAATGATACAAACCCTAGTCATAAGAGCCTATCGGTCCTGGAATGCGACCATCGATTACCCAGTAATCCCCTAATAACCCCCTCCTGGTAGTCATAGCATCGAAAACACCATCGGCCACGTCGGACTATTTCCTACCTCTAGTAACAATCACATCGTACCACGGCTATGGCATTCTAGAAAGGTTCATCAAACATACCACTATCGGGTTATCTAACACCTCATCGCCTGTTGGCAAGGGGATATACAATAAGGGAATGTCACCTAACCATAATTATCCTACATGCCTTGCATAATGATACAGTTAGTATAGACTACTTGATACCGGAATCACCATTGACCACAAAGCGTGTCCATTTCCAAGTATAGTCCTTGAGTACACAATACCGGAATCACCATTGATGAGAACATTTATGTGTGAAAACTTAGGTTGTAAAGCATGCATTTTTACATACTTAGAATAGAGCTACTTTGGGTTTTTCTTTCTTTTTGCAGGTTTTGTATTTAAAAGTCCTTAGGGACTATTGGGCATCATATCTCTAATTTTATATGTAAAGAGGTCCCATTTTTTTTCAAGGCTATGAAAAGGATGAAATTTTGAGCAAGATGGACGTGTCTTATTAAAAGTACACATTCGTTTTGGCACACGTGTCACACCTCACTCCCGATAGACCCAACTAGCCATTAGGAATACTGGCGGTGTAAGTAAGACACGTACTTGTCTTACAAACCTACCAAGATCTTTGATAGCAATACCTTAACATTTTCACAATCTCACATCACAAACCAGTATAAGCAGTGGAATCAGAGTATAGTAGTAGAATTTATAAATAAAATGGGGAAACATCTAATGGTAATATAATAGCAATAACCGAGTTATTCTGTTACATTCATCCATGACATATACTATAATCTCAAGAAAATATATAGTCCATAGCTATATCCAAAAGTATTGAAATATGATGTACAATCTCACGGTGTGACGTAAGCACAGTGATCGCAAGCACAGTCCTGATCATACTCCTCCGCTTCTGGCATCCACCAGTTGCTCACACCATACTTCAACCCAGAAGATGCTGGGTCACCCACCATTGGCACCACGGTACCTACATCATCATCTAAAAAGGGGTGTATAAATGGGGTGAGTTTTCCAACTTGCTTAGTGAGGGGTGGGGTATGCACATCCAAGCAAGATAATAGCAGTAACAATTTATGATGCATGATTACGAAAATTAAACACATAGTCCATGATGCTCGTGATACAGTTCATTTCTTTATTATCCACCTAACAATACAAACTAAGTCTCGTAAATGCTACTATGGTGCATTAGGCTGTATCCCTCATCTAGGAAATGACATCAACTAGATTACCGGTTCCCGAATGCGTCCATGGGGCACCCTGCAAACCCTTGATAACCCCCTCTTAGCAGTCACGGCACAGGTAACACATTGGTCAGGCCGGATAGGTTCCCACCTCTAGCAACAATCACATCATACCGTAGGAGTGGCACTTTGGGAAGGCTCATCAAACATACCACAATAGGTTATCCAACACCTCAACCCCTGTTGGCAAGGGTGCATAGCATAGGGAGTGATACCTAACCACATATATACTATATGCCTTCATAATGATACAGTTAGTATGGATTACACGATACCGGAGAGACCTCGACCACAAAGTGTAACCCATCTCCAAATATAGTCCTGGGTACACGATACCAGAGAGACCTTGGCCACAAAGTGAAACCCAAGACCGTTTACCTAATCTAGCATGTAATAACAGTTGAGTATAAACTACGCAACATCGGTAAGACCTCGGGCACGAAGCGTATCCATTTCTAAATGTAGTCTCGGGTTACACGATACTAGCAAGACTTTGGCCACAAAGTGTAACCCGTGACTACAACTAACTCTAATGCACATAGTTAATGCATGAATGCAACACACATATGACAATCATGGCACCGGTACTACCTTAGCCACGTCGGATTCATTTCTTCTCACGCACACACACATCCAAACACAAGGTGATCACGGTACTGGTACCACCTCAGCCACACCGGATCCTATCATACATTTCTATATAATTCATTTTATGATCGAAAAATGATAATTACAATTAATCATATAATTCTAAGCATGTGAGAAATTTAATAAATCATAAATATTCCAAAAATAAACACAGTCTATCCCTCACCTTGTTGATCTTTGTTTGGTTTAGGGTTCAAGTAAGGCCACCGATCAATTAAATCAATTCCGACTTTGGGGCATATGCACATCACTATCCTAGACATAAATGGAATCGTACATCAATACACATCAAAAACATCGGGAGGGACCCACACAGGTCGCCCCCAAAGTGTACAGACATTGTCTCCTAATGACAGTAATGTCACTGGAAATAACCACCGAAAACAAGGCATTTTCACCAGAAATATCATACCTGTTTCCAATGGAGATGATAGAAAGCACACAAGGCTCCATGTCCATTGGAAATATGCCACCGAAGATAGACCCAGTGGATCCAGTGGGCTATTTTCGGTGGAGGTACAGGGCAGTCCAACAATTTGGGGCTTTTCAGCTCGGGCCAAATTTTCAGGATTTGTTCTATGGAGTTTGTATGGGATGTTCCTAGCATCATTCTAAGCCAAGAAAATCCCAATTCCACCAACCCATTTGGGAGATACGTTGATCGAATGATTAAAACCCTAGTTGGTCTTCTGGCATTACATGTTACCAGAGCTCACCGGGCTTGGTTTGAGCTCGGCAACAACATTGGGAGGGTGGAACACCCATCCTATAACCTTAACATGGTGTGTACACCATGATTCTATCCATAACTAGCTTTTTTTAGGTCAAAATAAAGAGAGAGAGTGGCATGGGAGGTTGCACTTACCTCCGACAGCGATTCCGGCAACAAGGCGGCAGCCGGCACCATGGTAGGCCTTCAATCCCCACCTTATTCCTCTTTTTCTTCCTTCCTCTCCTCTTTCTCTCATCTCCTACATTGGTCACAAGGGAAATGAGGATTCACCTCATTTCCCAACTTATAACTTAAGTTGTGCCTTAGGGTCCGTTTGGTTTGGACCCCTTTTAAACCAACCGAGTTAAAATGAGTTTCGAGAAACGAGGACCACACATTTATGTCCATAAGGTGTTCACATCAAGAGGAAAGTGTGGAGGATGATTTGGGATCATCAGAAACCATTTACGATGCGAGTGGCAGGACCTATGGGCATCAAAACCTCAACAGTAGCCTGTGGACCCACCAAAAACAGGCACCAAATTCATGCCCAGGCTGCTTTTGGTGGCATGTTTCCAAGCTATCTTGACAGCTTGCTGTCCCATGGTTGGTCTGGCATGGGTGGTTTCCCTCAGACATGCCCAAGGCTTTTTGGCAATTATGATGCATGTCGAAAATCAAGTGTGGGGAGTCGATTCACTTACCGTCTGGGATCAAAAGGTATGAATCCCCTCCAGTTAGACAGGCATGCGATGCATGAACAAGTCGGGTCATCTCTACCCCTTTGGCAATATGCAGCCACGAGTCAAAACCCGATCGTACTTCCAATCTCTGATCCGAGACCTATCACAATAGTTTAAATTAGACTAGATTAGGCACGGGTGTAACATCCTCCCCACCTTATAAGAATTTCATCCTCAAAATTAAACGTACCTGGGAAATCAAATAATCCAGGATACTACTTCATCATTTCATCTTCTCGCTCCCAAGATGCTTCCTGTTCGGGGTGGTTCATCCATTTCAGCTTGACGAAGGAAATGGTATGGTTGCGAAGAACATGGTCCTTCTAATCAACAACCTTCTTCGGATACTCTACATAGGCAAAGTCCTCATCCAACTCATGGGGTATGTAAGTCAAGATGTGCGTCGGGTCAGAATTGTATTTCCTCAAAATAGATATATGGAAGACATCATGTGTACCTTTCAACTTTGATGGCAAGGCTACCTGGTAAGCTACCAGTCTGATCCTCTCCAGTACATCATATGGTCCTATAAACCTTGGACTAAGCTTTCCCTTCTTGCCGAACCACATCACCCGATAAACCTTGGACTAAACTTTCCTTTCTTGCTGAACCGCATCACCCTTTTAATTGGGCAGATCTGTAAGAAGACCTTGTCTCCAACACCAAACTTTAGATGTTTCCTCCTAACATTTGCGTAGCTTTTTTTCCTGGACTGAGCTACGTTGATCTTTTCTCTGATCACATTAACCTTCTCACTGGTAGCCTGTATCAAGTCTGGACCCAAAATATGCCGCTCACCAACCTCATGCCAATAGAGTGGAGTCTGGCACTTCTTGCTATACTGTGCTTCAAATGGGGACATTTCGATGGTGGCCTACTAACTGTTGTTGTAGGAGAACTCAATAAGGGAAATGTGCTCATAGGTCCACTAATGCTCGGAGTAGGTCCTCTAATGTTTAAATAGTCTTCCCTAATTAACCATCGGTCTGAGGGTGAAAGGCAGTGCTGAAAGCCAACTGTGTGCCCATAGCCTTCTGCACACAGGTTTAGAACTTGGAAGTGAACTTGGGATCTCGATCAGAGATGATACTAACTGATACACCATACAACCTGATGATGTTATCGATATATAACTTGGCCAACTTGTCCATAGAAAATGTGATCTTGATTGGGATAAAGTGAGCTGCCTTAGTCAAGCGGTCCACAACTACCCAAATGGCATCCATACCCTTCTGTGTATAGGGTAGGCCTGTGACGAATTCTATAGTAATATTCTCCTATTTCCACTCCGGAATAGGTAAGGACTTTAATAACCCATGAGGCCTCTGCCTCTCAGCCTTGACTTGCTTGCATGTGAGGCATCTGGACACATGAGTGGCCACATCATTCTTTATTCCTTTCCACCAATAGGAGCCTTTAAGGTCCTTGTACATTTTAGTGCTACTGGGGTGAATGGAGTATGGAGAGTTGTGTGCCTCTCTCAAAATTATCTCTTAAATCACCATCACTAGGCACACACAACCTCCCTTTGAACTTGAGAATCCCACTTTCAGTCACAAAAAAATATGGGTCCTTTTGGGTTCCTTCCTAGCATTCTGCTATCAACTTCTACAACTCTGCATTAGTAACCTGAGCTACAGTGATCCTATCCACCAGACTAGGTTGTACTACCAATGCCGATAGTGACAAGGTGACACCCTCTACTAATAGCTCTAAGTCTAGTTTCCTAGGCTCCTCTAGGAGATACTTATTGGTGGTCAGTGATGCAAGAGTCAACAACTGGGATTTTCGACTAAGTGCATTAGCTACCACATTGGCCTTTCCTGGGTGATAGTGGATAGTATAATCAAAATCCTTCATCAGCTCTAACCAATGCCTTTATCTCTTGTTGATCTCTTTTTGGGTGAAGAAGTACTTGAGGCTTTTATGGTCACTGAAGATCTCACTCTTCTCACCATATAGGTAGTGTCTCCAGATCTTCAATGCAAAAAAACACGGCTGCCAACTCTAAATTATGGGTTGGGTAGTTCTTATCATAATCCTTCAACTGACGAGATGCATGAGCAATGACTTTCCTGTGCTGCATCAATACACAACCCAATCCCAGTTTGGAGGCATCACTATAAACAACCATACCACCTGTACCAATCAGAATAGTCAAAACTAGAGCTAATGCCAACTTTTGACTTAGCTCCTTGAAGCTCTTCTCACAAGCATCAGACCAGTCAAATTTTACACTCTTCCATGTGAGTCAGGTCATCGGAGTAGCAATGCGGGAGAAGTTCTCAATAAACCTCCTATAGTATCCAGCCAATCCCAGAAAACTACGTATGTATGCCATACTCTTGAGGGTCTTCCATTCTAGAACTGCCTTCACTTTACCTGGGTTAACCTCTATACCCTTGGCTGAAACAATGTGGCCTAGTAATGCCACTTGTGACAACCAAAACTCGCACTTGCTATATTTGGCATAGAGCCGTCTCTCTCTCAGTCGTTATAGTATTTACCTCAGGTGAATAGCATGTTCCTCTTTGCTCTTGGAGTAGACCAAAATATCATCAATGAATACTATCACAAACTTATCTAAGACATCCTGGAATACCTGGTTTATCAAATCCATAAATACAACCGGTGTATTGGTCAACCCAAATGACATTACCAAGAACTCGAAATGTCCATACCTCGATCTGAAGGCTATCTTATTGACATCACTATTCTTGATCTTGAGCTGGTGGTAGCCCGATCTAAGGTTAATCTTGAATAACACCCTGGCACCTTGCAGCTGATCAAACAAATCATCTATCCTTGGCAAAGGATACCGGTTCTTAATGGTTAGCTTATTAAGCTCTCGGTAATTGATACACAATCTCATACTTCTGTCTTTCTTATTGATGAACAATACCGGTGCTCCCCATGGAGACACACTAGGTCAAATGAATCCCTTCTTCAAAAGATCTTAAAGTTACACCTGTAATTCCTTCAACTTTGTGGGGGCCATGCGGAAAGGGGCCTTTGACACTAGTGCCGAGCCGGGGAGTAGGTCTATAGCAAATTTCGTCTCTCGGTTCAAGGGCAAACCTCTCAAGTTATTTGGGAATACATTATGAAATTCCCTCACCATATCTAGCTCGATCAATGGCCCAATCTCTATCTCAGTATCCATCACAGATGCTAAGTAGCCTTGACTTCCCTTATCTAGTAGCTTCTTCATCTAGAGTGGGGATATGATAACTTTCTTGGGTTTCTTAGGCTTATTTCCTTGGAACACAAACTCATCATCATCATGAGGTCTGAAAATGATAGCCTTCTCTGCACATAGCACACTGGCTTTGTATGCAGAAAACTAGTCCATTCCTAAAATCACGTCAAAGTCGGTCATATCAAACTCGATCAAGTGAGCATTCAACTCATGATCACCTATGGTCATGGGGTAAGGCTCATAAACACAATTCAAACCCACTACACTTTCGGTAGGGGTGCTCACAGCAAAACATTGATTCAGTCCCGTAGGTGGTATTCTCATCTTCTTCACAAATGCTGGTGACATGAACGAATGCGAGTCTCTTGAGTCAAATAATACACGTACAGGCAATAATGATATCAATAATGTACCTATCACTACACCGGGTGTAGCCTCAACATCTTCTGTGGTCATAGCAAATACTCTGCCATGTGGTCTCTAGCTCTGTAGGGGCTATGCTGGTCTAGCGGCTGAATATGTCTGCTAGGGCCTAGGTGACATAGTGTAGAGTGCATCACCTGGCCTTCAATGGGGGCATGTCCTCACCATGTGGCCTAGTTAATCACAATGAAAACATCTTGGGCCTGATCCCAAAGACTGAGATATAGCACTAGATCGGGAGGACTGGGAAGTTTGACTAGCATCGGGCCTCCTAAAGTGCACTGGAGTTGGGTTGGCATAGGGCACTCAGAAGGGTTTGCTGCTTCCCCTAGAATTAGTAGATCCCATTGACCTCTTTCCCATTCCTTGCTAAGCCATGTAGTTATCCGTATGCCGGTCTTCAATAGACTTGGCCACTTGGACCATGTCAGTATAGGTTTACAGTTTCAACCCCACAATGGTTGACCCAATACCTGGCCTCAACACTTTCTCAAACTTCTTCGCCTTGGCTCTATCACCTCTAAGATGCTCAGGAGCAAAATGGAATAGCTCCTTGAAGAGTTGCAAATACTCCAACACAGATCGGGAACCTTGAACCAACTGAGAGAACTCACTCTCTCTCTTATCCCGAAAGCTTTTTAGAAAATAGTTCTTAAAGAAGGCCCCTTTGAAGTTTGCCCAAAGTAGGGTTCGGATTACTAGCTCTCAGATTAGGCTCGGTGGCACTTCACCAATCATCTGCTTCATTCTGTAACTGATAGCCCGCATAAAAAATTTTTTGCTCATCGGTGTAGCCCATCAGTCTAAAAACCTTCTCCATTCCACTAATCCATCTTAATGGATACAACGGGTCTTGCCCCACCTTGGAGAAACATGGGGGCCTAAGCAGTTGAAACTTCTCCATTATTTTTGTCAAGTCTATTTAGCCCTCTACATGGGCTTGAGCTTGTTTCAACATCCGGTCTTGCACATACCCATGCACTTGTGCCCCACCAGAAGTTTGAAGGGTAGCCAATCCAGTGGGTATTGGAATGGGTGCCAGTGGAGTAGGAGGTGCAGGTGGTGCATTGCAGGTTTCCATTACCGCTTGGATTCTATTATCGATCTTGGCCATAAACTGACTTTATATTTCTTTCACTTCCCGCATCATGTTATTCATGATGAATGCCACATCTTGAGTCGTAAGTACAGGTGGGGCCGGTGCTGTATTATGGGGTCTACCACAATTTCATGTAGGGGAAGCGGGAGGTGACGGGCATGATTGGGATCAAGATCGAGTGTTCTGGCGTGACATGATTCCTATAAAGAAATCCGATTGTACACATGCATAAATAAGGTTGCATGTAATTGAAACACATGCATACACAATGGGTCCCACATGTAGACAATTGGAAAAATTAGTGTTAGGGCATGCATAAGTGGGGTCCACACATATCAAAATCCAATAGCGCTAGTATCCCAAAGAGACACCATTAAAGTAACCAAAATAAAACCTTCGATTTAAAATATAACATGATTTATTTTTCAAAAGAGTCCACCAGAAACAAGGAGTCAAACCACCGAAAATATGGTTTAACCCATCAGAAATATCAGTGGTATTTCTAGTGAGCAAAACGGAGGCCAAATTTCAACTTTTCTTTTTACCGAAAACAGGCACCAGAAACATGCCTATTGTTTCCGGTGGCTTGTTTTCAGAGACAACAAATCATCTTTAAATAGGCTCGGGTCTTAGCTTATTCACACAAAACCCTATTTACTATTGTGAGAAAGGTGTCGAAACAGCCAAGGAGTCTTTTGCTACCCATTCCCTACCTTCCTTGAGCTATTTCACAATCGATTGGAGCCGTATTCGCATCCAAGGCATGTTTTCTCTCCCTGTAACCTAGTTTTTGTGATTTTCTTCTTTGTGAGTTTTGCATTCAGCCTTTTAACTAGATTTTTCATTCCAAATCCTTAGGAATCATCTTGCAATAATGTTTGGATGCCGTGTACGTACCCGATGTTCTCTTATACAAGAGGAGCAAGATGCCGCTAAGCAGTTCAACCCAATCCTGTTCCGCTCTGTGTTTGAGAGAGACCATTGAGAATTCTTTGAGTGTCGTAATATAGACCCAGAGTCTATGTGAGGATCAACAACTTCTGCGTGTTCCATCTTCATCAACGGTTTGAGGAGATCAGGTGGTACCACATCCTGAAACCCAACTGATACTACTACTCCACCCTAGTCAGGCTATTCTACTCCAACATGGAATACGTGAACCAAGGTACCAAAGAGATGCGGATCACCTCCTATGTGAAGAGGGTGGAGATCTCCTTTGACATGGGGCAGCTAGCAAATATTTGGATGATCAGCAATGCAGGTGATCTAGTGTACTGCCCACCTTAGACTCTGACATATAAATTTTAGAGTCCCAACACCTTTCAGGAGATCAATGACATGCTGACTAAGGAAGCCGAGAGATGGAATTGTTCAGTCAACTATTTTTCTACTCTAAAGGTTGTCCACCATGCGATTTAGCTGAATGTCCTCCCCACCTGTGGACATTATAATGAGCATCGTGCTCTAATACCATAGCTGTCACACCCCACTCCCAATAGACCCAACTTACCATTAGGAATACCAGCGGTGTGAGTAAGACACGTACTTGTCTTACAAACCTACCTTAACATTTTCACAATCTCACATCACAAACCAGTATAAGCAACATAATTAAAGTATAGTAAAAAAAATTATAAATAAAATGGGAAAACATATAATGGCAATATAATAGCAATAACCGAGTTATTCTGTTACATTCATCCATGACATATACTATAATCTCAAGAAAATATACAGTTCACAGCTATATCCAAAAGTATTGAAATATGATGTATAATCTCATGGTGCAGCATAAGCACAGTGATCGCAAGCATAGTCCTGATTGTGCTCTTTCACTTCTAGCATCCACTAGTTGCTCACACCATACTTTGACCCAAAAGATGTTGGGTCACCCGCCATTGACACTACAATACCTGCATCATCATCTAAAAAGAGGTGTATACGTGGGCTGAGCTTTCCAACTCACTCAGTATGGGGTAGGGCATGCATATCCAAGCAAGATAATAGTAGTAATAATTTATGATTCATGATTATAGAAATTAAACACATAGTCCATGATGCTCGTGATGTAGTTCATTTATTTATTATCCACCTAACAATACAAACTAAGTCTGGTAAATGCTACTATGGTGCATTAGGCTATATCCCTCGTTTAGAAAACGACTTTGACTACACAACGATGCAAACCCTAGCCATGATTAGAAGCCTGTCGGTCCCATATACCTCTATGGGTCACCTAGCAAACCCCTGATAACCCCCTTTGGTAGTCATGGCACTGGTAATACATCGGCCACACCTAACAGGTTCCCGCCTCCAGCAACAATCACATCGTACCACTGGAGTGGCACTTCGGAAAGGCTCATCAAACATACCACAATAGGTTATCCAACACCTCAACCCCTATTGGCAAGGGTGTGTAGCATAGGGAGTGATACATAACCACATATATACTATATGCCTTCATAATGATACAGTTAGTATAGATTACACGATACCGGAGAGACCTCAGCCACAAAGTGTAACCCATCACCAAATACAGTCCCAAATACACGATACCAAAGAGACCATTTATTATTATTATTATTGTTATTATTATTATGACATTTTAATGATAAATAGAATGATAATGGGAACAAATGCCCCAAAATAATAGGCACACAATATATATATTGGTAAATATTTCTACATATAATTGGGTAGTAGATATAATTATGATTGATTTATAGCTATGATATTATCATTAGGGAAAAAGTAGACTAAGAGGCACCCTGGTCTTTATACATTTAGACACGAGGAATGATGAAATAATTGCTCCGCCCCCATGAAGAATAAAAACCTCACTATTTGAAGGTTTGAAGCCATATGCCCTCATTGTTTCTTGCGTTGGTTCAAGGCCCTTTAGGGAACCCTCTCCCTATTATTATTATTAGGAAGAAAGAATGCTATCTATTGATGCACGTACACGCTTAGATACAATGGGGCTTAGAAAGACCGTGTCACCCTCATGATGAAGATGCTCCCACAGATTAGGATCCTCTCCAACGACTCTTCCACCAACCTCTCTCCAAGCAAACATAGGCATGCAACATTACACATGGGGACTCGCAACCCCATGCATACATGTGCAATTGTGTCTAGTTAAATGGAGGTTGAAGATAAAGTCGTTAGAGAAGATCTCTACGCACCCTCACACTGGCCAATACACTGGCATGTACCTGCATCAACAGGACAGTGATCTCTGGTCCTATTACTATTATTAATAGTAGGATTCACCCCCTCCCACTCTCAACCTCCCATGCAGCAAGAAGTTCTAAACGAAACATATATAACCAATACCTCCCAAAACAAACTTCTAGAAATAACTGAGATTCATATCTATGATATGGCCCCAATGAAGCATTGTGAAACAAAGTGAACCACCAATTCAACCTGTGGTTTCTATTGTGAATCGATTTCCAACCATTTAGAGATAAGAAAGAGCAAAGACATGATAATTATAAACCAGTCAATGGAAGTTAAAATTGGCATTTTGCAAATATGTCAAGATCCAGCGATCAGAAAGAGTCTAAAATTTTCCAAATTAGGATTCTTGACAGAAGCTAGAACAAGAGAACAAAAGATGATAAAAGGAGAAGGAATGATGTCTATCTAGCATTCCCCAAGCCCCAACACAACCCATGTTTTCAGGGGGCAGGGGCGCCTTTTCACCGCCCCTGAAAACAGGGGCTATGTGTGGGCGTGGGAACGCTAGACGGACAGCGTTCTTTTTCCCAAAATAAAAATAAAAAAATTCTTCTAGGAGTGATATGCAATTGAGGAGTTTTCGAAGTTCAGAGTTATCAAAATCAATCACCAAATTCCTCATCAAACCCCAAAGCCAGAGATACCAAAATCAGCACTTCATGCGGTAGAAAGCGCCATAATGCTCGAAATAGAAAATTAAAATTATTACAACTTGAATAGCATGAACAATAAAAATAAAAGACATTACATTAATTGAATAAAACCAATTACAAAAGTGTTTGAAGCAGAAAACTAAGAGCTAGAACAAAAGAGAGAGGATAGTGAAAACTACAGAAAATGTTAGGACAAGAGAACCAAAAGGAAGAACGCCCTCCTCCTCTTGGTTGACTCCCTTTTATAGGGAATAGGGGAGAGAGGAGAACGCTTTATGTGTGGATCCACTTGGATAATTTTTTGTGATGAGGTGGAAGGGAGAGAGAGGAAAAAAAAAGAGAAAGTAGGGAAGAAAAGGAAGGAAAAAGATTTGATTGGAGGGTTTCCAATTTAGTTGGGATTGGGAGATCGATTGTAATGGGGTGGAGGGTTGGAGTAAAGAGAAAATGAAAGAGAGAAAAGGAGAGAAAGTTGGAGAGAGAAGGTTCCCTTACATTTTGGAATAATCCAAGTACAGAACACTATGGTACGCACCAGATCTGGTGATCATTCCCGTGGTGCCTCTCGTGGTCGATCGCCCATCCCTCGTGGACCTTGACCCGTGGGGCAACCCTCACATCCCCCACCATAAGTGGATCATGATCCAAAACATGTTTTGGGTGACCCACCCATAGATTGAATTCCGGGTCCCCCATATGTCATCACTCCTGGTGATATGACAACCTTTATATAATAGTCATAAGGGGCTTTCTAGCAGCAGTTGCTTTAGCAGCAACAAACATTCATGCCTGCAATGCAATAATGTTTGAACCCTACTATACAAGGCCAACCACCTAGGGTGGTTACTCCACAGGACCCTCCAGTGGGGCCAGGTATGGGAGTACAGTCTGGAGAAATATGACCTGGGGTTGTACTTCAAGATCAACTAAGAGGTAGCCCTCTGGTTCCACCATATGGCACTATACCATTTATGATGCCTCCACCCTATCCATACTATCCACCTTATCATCCACCAGTCACTACTACAGCGAAGGTAGTGGAATCTTTTAAGAAATACATGCCACCCATTTTCACCAAGGTGGGTAATGACCTATTGGAACCGGACCGGTGGATCCAAGAGTTAGAGAAAGTATTTGACATAGTAGAGTGCATAGAGGCACAGAAGCTTATATGTGCTGGGTTGCAACTTTGAAATGAAGCTGATTCTTTGTGGAAAGCTTCCAAGCCTATATTGATGGCAACACACCCTGAGCCTAATTGAGAACAATTCAAAGAATTTGTCTTGTCAAATTACTATCTAAAAAGCTTCAGAGACCACAAAGAGGCAGAGTTTATGGCACTTACTCAAGGAAGCAGGTATGTTTTAGAATATCAGCAACAGTTTGAAAGTTTGTTCTATTTTGCTCCTTGCTATATGAGGACAACTAAGGAAAAAGCCTAAAAATTTTTAAAGGGGTTGAAGACATCTATTGGTACAGTGCTGGAGGTATGGATTGGTTGTCGGCTCATCGAGCAAATGTGAAGTGTGCTGAGAAACAAGTTAAGGTGAAAGATGATGAAGGAGTAGAGCTTGTTTATCAAGCTAAAAGGTCAAAGAAACCTAGAAAGATTATTATCTCTACATTACAGGCAGTGAAATTGCTAGAAGACGGATGTCAAGGCTACCTTGCATCAGTAATTAGAGGTCATCAAGGAATTCCCTGACATTTTCCAAGATGATCTAACTTAGCTTTCGTCTGATAGAGAGCTAGAGTTTGCCATTGACCTAGATCCTGAGCTACAAAGGATCATGCTACAAATTCAAGAGCAAACAATAACTGACCTGAACTTCATAGTAGACAAATTACTATTTCAATACAAGCTATGTGTGCCTGATGACATGGAGATACAGGATAAGATTGTGAAGGAAGCACACAGTTCTGAATACTCACTTCATCTTGGAAGTACAAAGATGTACAAGGACCTTAGGCAAATTTATTGGTGGTCGGCAATGAAAATCACTATTGCCTTGTATGTGGTAAATGTCTCATGTGTTAGAAGGTTATGGCAAAGAGGCATCTACTATATGGCACTCTTCAGCCACTCCCTGTATCGGAGTGGAAGTGGGATAGGATCACCATGGATTTTGTCATAGGACTACCCCGTACACCCAAGGGAATGGATGCAATTTGGGTGGAAGTTAACAGGCTTACTAAGACCGCTCATTTTATTCTGATCAGGACCAATTACTCCATGGACAAGTTAGCCCAACTTTATATGGAAAAATAGTTCATTTACATAGAGTACCGGTAAGCATTGTGTCAGATAGAGACCCAAGATTTACATCTAGATCTGGAAGAGTCTCCAGCGAGCTTTGGGGACACAGGTGCTGTCACACCCCGTTCACACTGAACCGGAGTGGTGACCGAGTTAACACACGGTTAACCCAAACCTGCCAGGATCATCAGATACTGTATTCCACCACAGCATACACACACTAACACAAGTTCATCAGATCAGCGGAAGACTAAGTTTTACCTGTGAATAAATCTCATATACTTGATACCCGAATTGTGATACAATAAATATATACATTTGGGCCCGAAGGCATGATATATACACAAAAAGAATAAAATTCAAATATCAAGTATATACAGGAAATCATCAAAAAAACCATCAGAGTACACAGCTCGGCTCGGTTTCAAGGCTGGAGCTCAGCTCGGCATCAGGGGTTGTGCCCAGCTCGGCATCATATAGAAGAGCTCAGCTCGGCCTCAGAAGTGGAGCTCAGCACGGCCTCAGAACTGCTGTCCCGCAGCACAGCTCTCGCACGAGCAGTCTATGCCGTGCTCAAACTCCTCAGGGGTCCACCAGTCCTCTTCAGGAAACTCGACTGTGGGACCCACCCCATACTCCTCAGATGCATGACCTGCAAAATCATCTAAAAAAAAGGGTGTACACGTGGGATGAGCTCACTAGCTTAGTAAGTAGAAAGATGGACCACACAGCAGTCCACAAATCACAACACATCATATGCACAACATGCCATGCTATACATTTTAAATCACATCCACCTAAGCAACATTACTAAGTCTTTGGTTTTAGTGCTACTACAACCACAGTGCGCGTATACTCTGGGTATGAGCCGCGAACTCCCTCCCGCGATACGCCCATAGGGCTGTCGAAGAAGGCCCACCGTGAGTACTCGGAAAAGTAAAGATAATGCCGTCCACCGGCTCTCAACGGAAATGTAAATGACTGAAAATAAAGGTGCTGACTCCAGCAATTTAAAAGCAGTACGATTGGCCCTCTTGAATGTACCACCGGGGTTGTCGACTGTCCTACATGACTCGTCGGGCGTAATACCTAACCGCCACAGTGTCCGACAACCGCGACCCCTGCTTCCCCCCAAATGGTAACCCAACACCTTAACCCCTGTTGGGAAGGGTCGTAGCACGGGATGGTGAGAATCCTAATACCGCATGCTCCTATATGACAATAGTACGACTACATAGTGCCCCCGTGTCCCATTCCACGGGCCACCAATGCATTCGTTTCCAAGCCGACTACGGCATCTAGTCTATCAATGCATTATGCACCATGATGTCCACATTCAACATATAAACATCTCATTCAATTGGCATTTGAAAAGTAAACATAGCATATATGCACATCAATGAGTGGAATGACTAATCTATATAGCATA
>NC_056566.1:20118191-20201959 GCF_013358625.1 Macadamia integrifolia
ACAAGTCCAAACGTCCTCTCTCCACTTACCTGTAGCGTACAAGGATTCCCATTCGGTACGGGTGAGATCCGGAGCGAATCGGGTAGGATTTGGTGAACCTAACATAATTGAGAGGGGTTAGTACTTCACCATTTTAGAATCGAAATTAATGAAATTCGATGTCAAAATCGTGTTTAGAACGTCAAAAGAAGGTCACACGTCCGATTTGGGTTTGATCGGACATAAGGATCACCTTCGGGGCCACACAGATGGGTCAGACAGGTGGGCTGTCTACCCACCGGTTTTACCCACCGGTTATGACCGGCGGGTAGGGGCCCGCCGGTTGTACCCGTCGGTTATACCCGCCGGTTGGGCCAGGGACCCACGGCTAAGACCGACGGGTATACCTGGTATACCCGCCGGTGGTATCCGTCGGTTAGGCCTAAAGGCCCCCTGCCTTCTCAGGTGGGTACCCACAGGCTGGTAGGTACCTGCCGGTTGTACCCACCGGTTTTGGCGGAAAAGACCCTGTTTCTTCCCCATTTTCTCCATTCTTTAGGGAATAAAATGGGGCTTTTCCCCACCCATTCTTCACACCTTCAAGGTCCTATAGGATGGTTCTAACCTAGATCTAGGTTAGATTCAAGTGAGGGAAAGCCATCTTACCTCCTTTGCTCAAGAATGACTTCAAACCCTCCAAATCACTTCAACCCACAATGCTTCTTCTACCTTGTCAATATCTCTTCAAATCCTTCAAGATCAACAAATAAATCATCTATTAAACTTTAGATTCATCATTTCAAAGGGTATTTACAAGATCTCAAGAACCCATACTCGAATCAAGGGTTTAAAGCTTGGGTATGGTGAATGTTCATAAAACCCAACTTTTCTTACCTCCAACTGTAGATCTAGAGTTGAAGATTACTCTCCCGGCACCGGAATGGCAAGATCGAGCTTCGGCGCCACTGAATCCTTCCTTTCTTCCTCTTCCTTTCTTCTTCCCTTTCTTTTCTCTCTCCTCTTTACTTTTCTCACCAAACGTACGAGGGTAATAAATGGAAAGAAAAGAAATCATAAAGCCTTATATACTATTCCTAATTAAGTGAATAGTTTTGGATGGGTCACTCAGGTGGGTGGGTGTACCCACCTGTCCTACCCACCTGAGAGCCAAGACTTGGGATTTTGACCGGGTTCGGACCTCGGCGCGAACCCCACCCCAAGCATACGATGTAGCATACGTATATACCTTAAAATACGGATATAATACCTGTTTTATCCGTACATAGCCTTATGGTAGGTGCACGTACACGGTTTGGGCACTCCCGTCTCTTCTGGCACTGTCTCGGACTTGTCGGGCCAGCCGGTGTTTAAGGTCACCCGTGCCATCATAGCCTATAAGGAACCCGCTCTAATATCCTCTGGCTCGGTTCCTGCATGGTTAAACCGGTTCAATCGCGAAATCAGACCGGGTTTTAAGAAGCGGGGTATTACACCAGCTCCATCTTATCATTCACCATCTCCATCAGGATGCTCTACATCTCATATCACATCATCATCATATCACCCTGCCTCATATCCTTCATCAACCTCATATGATTCTCATTCCTAGGGTTCAATCACATCATCATCATATCACCCAAAAGAAGGATGGATTGGTGGATATGATTGGAAGGACATGCAAGTATTGCCCCACTCTCCAAAAATGACTTCATATTCAAACTCAGTAAATGTTCTTGTGGAAGATCAAGCCATGGACCCCACACCCTTAATTCAGTCAAGGTCATTATAGGAAGACAGTTCAGAGATAAGACAGTTCAAAGATTGAGGAATTTACAGATGATCTCCTCAGGGCAGTAATAGCATTATCAGTGGGAGAATAGATTAAAGAGCACACTTCCCTAATACACATAGGGAGTGACACAGAAGAGGATGAGTTAGAATTGACCCAGCTTCGAGCTGATGACAATGGATCAAACCCCACAGAAATATTCTAATCTATACGTTCTGAGTATTATGAACGATTGGATGCAAGAGAATTTGAGGGCCATGAGGAGGAATCCAGTAAGGGGGAGGTCACTAAAGAAGAGGATGACAATGATGATGACGACGATGGGATGAGTGTGAGGAAGATGATGATGAGAATGACAGTGATGATAATTATCCAGACTGGGATGATTACCTCAGGACATGGAACCAGAATATGGATGACAAGTCTGAATATTACTCCCTCGAGCATCCAACTTGTTACTCAGTGTATGCTATCAATGGTGATGACTTGATAGTTGATCCGATTGATGGTATTCTTCCCACCCTCTACATGGAAGGGGATGATTCCATATCAGATTTAGGAAATGATGATGAGTCGGAAGAACAAGCAAATGTTTTTATATACGAATTGAACTCCACGATAGATATGCAAGAAAAAGCTGTGTGATGTATACTCACAAGTGGGGAGGATGCAAGAAAGAGTGGAAGAAATTGACGACAAGCTTGGTGGAGTAACCATCAGTGAATGCTACTATAATGAGCAATTGAATGACCTAGAGGAAATAGGGCCAGAGGACACATTTTGCAGAAGCAGTAGATGCCACATTCCAGTGTCTCTCCAATGCAGTCAACAAATTGTGAGCCAGAGCTCTCGATATTTGTGGAGGACCCTGACTTTCCACTCCGAGCCAAGGAGAGTCTAAAGATGATGATCTAATGGTTGGAATAATTACCATTACAAATAGTGACGACGAGGATCAATACCCCACTGAAATCATTGTAAAGAAGCCAGCCAGGGTGATGGAGACCAGAAGTGGGAAAGATTACAAGGGTAAGGCCATAGCAGTGGAGAAACCCAGCAACTATGAAGCATGTTCTAGTGGCTTGAAGAAGGAATCAAAGAATCCAGTTTTGGCTCAGCTCAAAAAGGGTCAGGCCAATATCTTAATCTGGGGATTGTTGATGGCTTCTCCCTCCCATCTTGAGAGGTGGTGTTGAAGTCCCTCACTTATGTGCAAGTACCAATTGAGATAGATCCAGTGCAGCTCTCACACATAGTAGGGGTAACATATGCAGTGCAGTCTCTTGTATTCTTAGATTTTGAAATTCCCAACAAGGGGGCTTCTCACAACAAAGTTCTATATATAACAGTGGATTCCCTTGATAAGACCGTTTCTCAGGTTCTTATAGACAATGGATCTGCTTTGAACGTCTTACCATTGAGATCGGCCAGTAGTATTGGCGTCAACATAGAGAAGATTATGGCATTAGGCCAAATGATAAGGGCCTATGTTAATACCAAAAGGGAGATTTTGGGAGCGCTTACCATAGTTGTGATAGTTGGCCCGGTAAAGTTTGATGTGGAATTCCAAGTTATTGACATATCGGCTTCCTTCAACATGCTCTTAGGAAGGCCCTAGTTACACCATACAAAAGCAGTGTCATCCAGTCTCTATCAAAAGGTCAAATTCCTACATGGAGGAAAGGTGATTGCTATCTCAAGAGACCCTGAAGTGGTCAATACCTTGGCCATTATAGAGAAAGGAGAAGAGCAGACAGATGAAGTCTACCTCGGTGGATTTGAAATGGAAGGGACTTGTGCTATGATCACAAAAGGGGTAGTTGAAGAAAACATCCCAGTTGAGTACGAAGCTTCTTTAAGTCCTCCAGTGGGCCGGATGAACAGGGGATATCCAAATTGCCAATTGCCATTGCAAACAAGGGAAAGAATGGGTTGGGATATGTTCAAACAAAAGCAAGAATGTTAGTGGGAAAAAGGGCCATAGAGTATTGAAGATGATCAGGAAGATATCAGCCATATACAACCCTACTCTTAATGGGTATTTTGTGAAGGAAGGAGAAGATTTCTCATTCTATGGGAATGTTGAGCCATGGTTTAATGAAACTACTGCTAAGATGCAACCAGGGTTTAAAGTCTTTTTCCAAGATGAGTTCGACTGGGTAACTCATGAGATGGAACAACTACAAGTTAAAAGAAATGATCAAGAGAGCTACATTACTGGAATAATTGAAGTTGCACTGATTGAGAATGGGTCTTCCAATGGCAATCCTACTACTGTGATCCGATAAAAAGACCTACTAATCCCTCAGATTCTCTTGAAAGGAGAATGGGAGAAAAAGATAAGACTCACCTGGAGTTTACACCTTCCCACTAATCTGAAGGTTCACATCTGTTCTCTCCTATAAAAGCCTCGAGCTCTGGAGCACCATGACCTCAAGACTTGTTCTTTCCGAGGATGAAGTGTCTACGTCAAGCAAAGAAGTACACAAAGGATGATGGTCTACATGCATTGTGCTCGAACCAACTGCAATGGGAAGACCCGTGAAAGTGGTCAAAGGTGTGACCAAGGCATAGGGATGGCCTCGCTCAACAAACTAAAGAAGATGGATTACATAGAAAGGGGGCTGAGCAGCCTTGACCACTTTTCTCCCCTCAGCAAGTTTGGGTTCAGGGAATATGAGATCAGCTAAATGTCATTTGGCCCAAAGAAGAAACAAGATAGCCAAAGCACAACAGAGGAGATAATAGTGATCAGCCCGGAATGAGAAGAAGACGGTCCTTTGCCTCACCTCCTCATCCACCAGTCCATTGAACCTCTTCTAAACTGGACAAGCATTGGAGAAGACTTAAAGTTCACCCATCCTACTGAGACAACTTGCCTAAGTACCACTGATAATAACATCAAGTCAATTGTTGAGTCTGTTATTAAAACTTCTGCATCTATTAGTGAGTATGTTGCCTCTCCCGAGGGAAGTCATGAGTCCATGTATGTCGAGTCTGTTACTCCTTCATTCATGAATGAAATTTCCAATTTCGAGTATCACTTGCCTCATTTTTCTGATCTTAATTAATATCATAAATTAATAAAATAGTACAAACCAAAGAAAGCCCAACCCATCCATGAGGATACCCGAGTTATTTGGGAACTGACCAATGCTCTCAAGAGGTAAAAATCGGTAACACCCTAGAAGTTGAAGAAGTGGAACATATGATCAACCTCCTGTAGGAGTTTATAGAAGTTTTTGCCTGGTTGTATGAAGATATGTCTGGAATTGACCCTAATATTGTACAGCATTGCTTGCCAACTTACCTTGGGGCAAAGCCCATCAAGTAAAAGCTCAGAAGGATGTGTCCTGAATGGAGTGAGAAGATTAGAGAAGAAGTCATGAAACAGTGGAATGCAGGGTTCTTGCAAGTAATAAAGTACCCTCAATGGTTGGCCAATATCATACCAGTTCTAAAGAAAGATGGAAGGGTACGTATGTGCATGGATTTTTGAGATCTCAACAAAGTGAGCACGAAAGATGACTTCCCATTGCCTTATATTGATGAATTGGTCGACAACACTACAGGACATGCCTTGCTATCATTTATGGATGGATTCTCAGGATATAATCAAGTGAATATGCACCCAGAGGATCATGAGGAGACAACCTTCACCACTCAATGGGGTACTTATTGTTATAAGGTCATGCCTTTCGGATTAAAGAATGCTAGGGCAACTTATCAGAGAGCAGCTACAACCATCCTACATGATATGATACACAAAGATGTGGAGATCTATATAGATGATATGATTGTAAAGTTAAATGATTGACAGGGACACAGTCCAACATTAAGACACTTTTTTAAGAGGATCAAGAAATATCAGCTGAGGTTGAATTCCTAGAAGAATGTTTTCGAGGCAACGACAAGGAAATTGTTGGGTTTCCTGGTGAGCAAAAGAGGCATTAAGTTGACCCCATCAAGATCAAGGCAATCCAAGAAATGCCCACACCTTGCACAGAGAAGCAGATACTGGGATTTTGGTCATATCTAGTACATCAACAGGTTCATAGCCCAACTGACTATGACCTGTGAACCAATTTTCAAGTTGCTGAAGAAGGATCAACCCACGGAATGGAATGATCAATGCCAACAAGCCTTTGACAAGATAAAAGAATATCTTATGAACCCACTAGTGTTAACACCACCGATGAAAGGAGAACCACTCTTGTTGTATTTGTCAGTCGGAGATCATTCTATGGGCTCTTTGCTAGCTTAGAAAGAAACAGAGAAGGGAGTAAAGCATGCCATATACTACCTTAGCAAGAAGTTTTTAAACTATAAGACACGATACACGTCTCTGGAAAGAACTTATGCTACATTGATTTAGGCCACCAAGAGGTTGCGACATTACATGGTAGCATATCTGATATGGTTGATCTCAAGGATGGATCTAATCAAATACTTCTTTGAGAAACTAGTTCTCACTGGGAGGATGGCTTGATGGTTGCTATTGTTATCAGAATTTGAAATCACCTATATTTCTTAGAAGGCAAAGGGCAAGCTATAGTTGATCATTTGGCTACCTATCTAGTAGAAGATGGAAGAGCCTTAAATGATGCTTTTCCAGATGAAGAAATTTTAGCAATTGAAGAAAAGGACACCTCCAATGAATGGCAGTTATTCTTTGATGGGACAGCTAATCAAAAGGGGTGCGATGCAGGAATTTTGCTTGTCACTCCAGACGGCCTTTATTTGCTTTCATCATTTCGCCTTGATTTCTCTTGTACCAACAACATCACTGAATATGAAATTTGTGCCTTAGAACTTGAAATAGCCCTAACCAATTCCAATGATGGGATACAGTTGTTGTGTATAGATGAAGAACAAGCTGGAAAAATCATGGAAGAAATTCATCAAGCTTTTGTGGACCCCATATGAATGCCAAAATGCTAGCCAAGAAGATCCTCAAATTGGGGTATTATTGGAACACAATAGAAACAGATTGTGTGAGCTATGTCAAGAAATGTCACAAGTGTCAGATATTTTTTAACATCATACATATTCCACCAACGAAATTGCACTCACTCAGTTCCCCTTGGTTATTCTCTACTTGGGGCACTGACATCATAGGGAAGATCAACTCCAAAGCATCTAATGGTCATGAGTTCATCTTGATGGCCATTGATTACTTCATTAAAATGGGTAGAAGCCCAATCATATGTAGTTCTAACATCAACGAAGGTAGCAAAGTTCATTCAAGAAAATATCATTAGCTGGTATGATGTACTCCAGGAGCTGATATCAGATCAAGCATACCCATTTCTAGGCAAGACTAATAAGATTTGCATAAAGTTCAACATCAAGAGGCATCGTTCTACCATTTAAAGGCCACAGACCAATGGAGCAGTAGAAACAACCAATAAGAATATCAAGATCATTCTTCAGAAGATTGTCGAAATACATAAGGATTGGTCAGACAAGTTTCCACTTGCATTATGGGCATATCAGGCTTCTGTACGGTCCTCGACTTGGGTAACTCCATTCTCCTTGGTATACGGAATCGAAGCAGTGTTGCCAATAGAAATCATAGTGTCATCCTTAAGGGTACTTTTGGATAGTCATCTACCAGAAGGAGAATGGGTGAAGGCTAGGTATGATGAGCTCAACTTTCTTGATAAGTGGCGCATAAAGGCCATAGACAATCGAAGAAAGTATCAGCTAAGAATAGCAAGGGCCTTCAACAAGATTGTGAAGCCACAACATATAGAAGAAGGTGAGCTTGTTTTACGAGAACAAAAAGCCCCAATTCATGACCCAAGAGGGAAATTTAGGCCAAATTGGAGTGGCCCATTTACTGTCAAAGAGATTCTGCCAGGCAAAGCAGTGAAGCTCATAGACCACAATGGTGAAGAATTACCAGGATTGGTCAATGTGGATCAACTCAAGAGATATTATGTTTGACTGGGTGAAAGGCCTGAACTACGTTAGACCTTATTCCTCCTAAGGGATATGTAGGCAACTTGACATGTGCAAGTGCGGTCTTAACCATCCCAAGACAATAAATTGGTTCTCAAATTAATAATCAAGGTACCTGAAAAGATCATCATAGCTTGTGTCCCACATGAATCGCCATTTGGCATAAATGATCATTAGGTTTTTGTCATTCCCCTATGGTCCGTCACATTTCATCTAGAATTTTGTCTTCCCCAAGAATCGTCATTCAGCATGTATGGCTATTAGGAATCTGCCATTCCCCTATGATCCTTCCAATGCTCATCTAGAATTTCATCTCTTCTCTAAAGATAGCCCACTAGCACTAGTAATCAAGGTCAGTTCATTCTCACCCTTGATCAGTTAAAAAAAAAATAAGACTTTGATGCATAGTGGTAAAGGTTTGGTTGTGTCAATGGCTAATGTCATTATACCTCTTCTTTGCTTAATTTGGTTTCAGAAGAGGCTATGAACTCTTTGGATGAGACATTGAAGAAATGGATCTCGAACATCAGCATTACTGTGAACATATCTATACTCAGTTAGATTAGAGGAATGAAGTTACATCATGATTTGATCTGACAGGTGCCTCGATACTGGGATACTGATCTCCATATATTCCGGTTCGAGACCATTAAAATTTGCCCCACTCTGGAAGAATTTGGGCCTGTATGCTATCCCCACCTAATGGCGGATTGGTCCAACCATCATTGAAGAAAGATTACTCAGAAGATATCCGCAGCTTCTTTGGATGGACAAAGAAGGAAGAAAAGCATTTCATCAGCCATGACAAGATTGACATTTTGAAGGTTGCCAGAATCTTTACCCACTATATGTCATCAAGGAAGATCCATCACCAAGGATCTCAAGATGCGTATTTGCTATGCATGATATTCCAATATGTTCTTCAGACTCCAGGACGTGGTGCATCACTCGTTCTGATGGAAGTAGTAAATAACTGAAGGAAGGAAAAGACAACATCCCTACAGCTTTGGCAGAAATGCTAAAGGGACTGGATGATATGAGCCATAGTCACAAAATTTGGATTGATCATTACCAAGGAAGCCCCGTTGTTTTCCAGCTTGGCTACTTGAAAAATTGAAATTAATTGAACACAGACTTGGGTTTCCTTACTATCAAGGTGAGGAAGTGGTCTCAAAATTCAAGCTCATCATTGATTGGGAAGAATACCTACAGGGAAGGACTGCATGGAACATTGCATGGAAGCATCCCCAGTGGTCATAAGATGACTTACTATTGAAGAACCCTGGATATAATTATGTCAGGTTGATGGGTTGACCCATACATCTTTCTACTTGCCTACTTACATCAAACGGTAGTACGAACTAGAGGTAGAAGACCCAGAAGAATTGGTGGATTTTCATCCACCCCAAGAATTGTCTCCCCACATTATAGCCAATCTTTCCTTTCTGTGGTAGGAAAGTTACGTCCATTTCCACGTAATCCATTTACTTTCATTTGGTAGTAAAAATATGGTGACATTTGGACATTTGGACTTTCACATTATTCCAGTTATTCTGATGAATACTTGAGTTGTGAAATTAATCATGCCTAATAACCCCAAATGCAGGAAAGATTTCTTAAATCAAGAAGTTTTGTCATTTCAAAATAAAATGTCAAAGCAAATAAAGCAAGGAAAGAAAGATAAAATGGATGAACAAACCTGGGAAGGGAAAGAATAAAAGAAAAATACAAAAAATGCATTGCATTTGTATTTTGCAGGAATGGTATGAAATCCTGTAAACAAGAATAAAACACTAACACCTTTTGTAAGAATGGTGCAAAACCTTGTAAATGATGGTTCGTTCTTAACATCTTTTCCAGGAATGATACGAAACCCTATAAACAAGAATCGGACACTAACATCTTTTGTAGGAATGGTGTGAATCCCTGTGAACATTGGCCGATACTCAAATTTTCAATAGGAATGGTGTGAATCCCTATAGGTAATGGTTTGATACTAAAATTTTTTATGGGAATGGTGTGAATCCCTATAAACGATGACACAAAACCAATGAATCAGGTATGATTCTAAACTTTGAATAGTTAGAAGAGATTACCTGTTGCATTTTTAACTTTATTCTTTATTATTGTTCAGCAAGATGATAGCAGTATATGCTCTGGATGACAAAATGTGGTTGTTCTTTTCTTTGCCCATTAGCTGTTGGCACAGGCCTTGGCCAAAGAGGGGCATTCTGTAGATACCCAATTTTGTCACCCTTTCCCGGTAATGATGATACACGGATCTTGGTTTCAACTTGTCATTTCCAATTGACAGAGATGCAAATGACTATGATTCCCTTACCCAACCAATCCCTGCTTACCCAAACAAAATCCTAGAACTATGTGCGGGAGTGAAAAGGTCCAAATTTTGAATTTGCATATACGGAGCAATACGGTCCAATGTGACCATATGGATGGATAGTGCTTAGAATTATAATTCTAACGATATATAGTGCGTCAAAATTGGAGGAACTCCCACAATCATTCCCTAAAGTTGTCCCACACATGCGTACACAGCCATCCACCCGCAACCAACCACCTGCAGCCATCCACACCCACCAGTAGCCCTGTATAGAACCATAAGGCCCCGCTCAGGGTCGTACCCCCTGTTTAGTGCTCTTCGCATCCCCGACAGCTATTGGACACCTTTGTCTACTGCTTGGCGCCCCCGCCAACTGTCCCGCACTATCGTATTTGCCCAGAACATCCCACCGGTGATCGGAATTTTCTGTTAAAAACTAGATTTTGGGAAAAGATCCCCCCTCTACCTGCTTGCATACTCCACACCCTCCCGCTAGCATACCAAATATCTTTTTACCTTTTTGGGTGAAGAGAAGTTTCCCTTCACCTCTTTAAAAAAATATCTTTTCACCTTTTTAGACAAAAAAAATCATCTTTTCACCTTTTTGGGTGAAGAGAAATTTCCCTTCACCCCTTTGCCCCAAAAACACTATAAATACCCCCCCTTTCCTTTGAAAAAGACACCCACTTGCCTTTTTCTAGTCTCTTTGTGAAGAGCATTTTCTCTCTCCTAAATCCCCTCCCCCTTTGAGGTGTTTCTAGTTTTCGAAAAGATCTTTGTCAAGATCCGAAGTATTCTTTGGGCCTTCAAAGCACTTCAATCATCTTTTCCAAAAATATATTTTTTTCCAAAAATCCCAACCAAAACCCCTGCTAAAGTTCCAACCCGACTTTTCCCAAAAGTAACCTATCCCTATCGAAAGCTCTACCGAAGTTCCAACCTAACTTTTCTCAGAAGTAGCTTATCCCTAGCGAAAGCTCTGTCGGAATACCAACCCAACCTTTCCAGAAAGTAGGCCATCCCCAGCGAAAGTTCTACCGAAATCAATAGCCCAAAAGTAACCAATCCTAAGCCAGACTTCTGTCCACACACTACCACAATCAACATCTCTTAAAATAGGAAGTTGGAGGTCTAGACCATCTTTCCCTAAGCTGGGAGGATCTACAAGAAAGTCCAAGCCAACCTGGGGCCCACCCCTCTTGACCGAAAATAGGGGTCAAATCTAGGTACAATCTCTCTCCTTATTTAGCGCAATATAGATATTTACTTAATTTCATTTTAGTGTACATATATAGTTAATTTTATTTAATGTACATTTGTTTGATAGTTTAGCCATGCATACAAAATAGGAATAATCATGGAAAATGTTCGTTCTTAAGCATCTAGTAGACCGGTTGAACAGGGTAGATTAGGTGCCTGACACCTTCTCAATTCTATAACTTGACTCTTTCCCCAAATCTCTGGACCTGATCGACTTTCGGGCCTTTTCTCTAGAATTGGGCCCACCCTAGGGTTCTAGGCCTATAATCCTAGGTGGCGAGTCCAATCCTTTTTTTTTTTTTGCATAATCTCAATCCCTCGTATTGGACCATCATCAAGCCCCATCTTTACGATGAACCCAACACACCTGCGAAATAGGCCTCTACATATTTTTGAGCCACAATACGATGGTGCAGGGCGCACAAAGGCACTCACATGACCAACACTTTCCTTATACTCTAACATGAAGAGAAAGGAGAGAGGGCCTGAATGAAAGCTAGGAGAAGTCAAAAGATAGTTTGAGCTAGTACTGATCAGGGGTCCACCCCTCTTGACCTGAAATAGGGATAAGTTCAGGTACAATTTCTCAATCGAATTTTCATCATGTAGACTTTATACTGACCTCATTTTATTGTATATAATCATTTAAATTCAGTTAATGTACATATATGTGATAATTTAGCCATGCATGTGGAATAGGAATTATTGTAAAAAATATTCGTTCAAAAGCATCTAATAGGAAGACCGGTTGAACTGGATAGATTGGGTGTTAAAACACCTTCTCAACTCTACAACCTAACACTTACTCTAAATCTTTGGACCAGACCAACTTTCAGGCCCTCTAAGGAATTGGGCCCACCCCTGGGTGCTAGGCCCATAATCATAAGTGGCGACTCCAAACCCCTTTGTAGAATCCTAATCCCCGTATTAGACCATAATCAAATCTCCATTTCGAAAGATGAACTTTACACTCTTGTGAAATAGGCCTCCACATATCTCCAAGTGGCAATACGGTGGTGCGGTGCTCACAGGGTAAGCACACATGACACACCCCTTCCTGATGGAAGAGAAAGAGAAAGAGAAAGAGAGGAGAGAGAGGACAGAATGGATGTAAGCCCTTTTCCTCCCCCCACAAAAGGGAGGAACACTAACATCTTCTCCAGCCGCTACCCTCACAATTGGATATGGCCTCAGATAGGTCTGGTCGACTGGGGCTTCTAGCCAGTCGACCACTTATAGTTCTGTTATGTTTTTGACTGACAACTGTTATACTGACCAGTTGCCAGTATTTTGGCCATAACTTTTCAGTCTGACATCGAATTGACCCTATTCTAGAATTTTGATTTGATTTCCTACAACGTTTAAGAAGGATTCATCTCCTGATACTAAATCTGTGGTTTTCTAAAATACCCTCAAGTCTGGTCAAAGTGTTTTCCTCAGAGAACACATAGAACATGCATGAACTGTGTGCACATTTACATATAGAGAGTATAATATACAAAGAGTACTAGACTATCCTAGGGTCTTCATCTTGACTTTAGTCTTGAAGGCTTCATAATTATGTGATTCTTGAAGTTTCTTTGTCATCACTTGATTCTTGAAATCTTCATTATCACTTGTAGCTTCTACTCTTGATCTTCATGTCTTGACTTGGTAAATCAAGTATGCAAATCTTGAGCAGTCCCAACACATATAGTTAGAGCAATGGGTTGTTTGTTATTGCCAAAACATTTATAAGAGTTTGGGCATATTCCCAACAGGATATTCTTTTGTGTGCATATTTTGATATATGGATCACTATAATAAAATGAATTACTATATATAAAATTATGGATCATTATGTATCTAATATCAGGTATCACTTAGATACACTGGGTGATGCATGTACTTGATTTTATATTATTTGCTACAATCTTTGATTTGACTATGATTAACTTTGGTATATGTGGTTGTGGTGTTGTGGACACTCCTAGTGTATGATTTTGGGGTAAAGAGGATGACTGGGTGCGGTGAGGTATCTAGTGCCGGCATACCTATGCCATATGGATGGTAGGGTGTTACTAAAGAAAGTTTGAGTCTATCTTTGAGTCTATCATTGAGTCCACTAATTTCATTTCTATTCCTAATAAGTTCAAGTTCATGTGTTCTAAGTCTATCATTCCTATTCTGAACATTAATGAAATTCTTGATTTCGAGTATGATTTGCCTCCATTTTCTAATGATGATCTTAATGAATATAATTATTTAATAAACAATGCAAGCCTGAAAAATCCCAACCCATCTGTGAGGATACTCGGGTCATTAAGTTGGGAATATACCAACTCTCTCGAGAGGTTAAGATTGGTGCTACCCTGAACAATGAAGAAGTAGCACAAAGTAAGTCTTCTCTAGGAATTCATGGAAGTATTCACCTAGTCCTATGCTTGGGATTGATCCAAGTATTGTGCAACACCACTTGCCAGTATACTCCAATGCAAGGCCAATCAAGCAGAAGCCTAGAAGAATACATCTTGAATGGAGTGAGAAAATTAGGGAAGAAGTGATGAAGCAGTGGAATGCTGGTTTCCTAAAAGTTATGGAGTACCCCCAATGGTTAGCTAGTGTGGTTCCAGTCCCCAAGAAAACAGGAAAGTACAGATGTGCATAGATTTTCATAACCTCAACAGGTGAGCCCAAAATATGATTTCTCGCTGCCACATATTGATGAGGTATGGATCTCAGGGTACAATCAGATAAGCATACACCCTAAGGACAAGGAGAAAATAGCTTTTACCACCCGTGGGGAACATATTGTTACATGGTGATGCCATTTAGACTGAAAAATACCAGGGCAACTTATTAAAGAGCAGCCACTGTCATCTTCCATGATATGACGCACAAGGAAGTGGAGGTCTACATTGCTGAAATGAAAGTGAAGTCGGTGGATTGGTAGGGACATGTCTCCGCCTTGAGGAAATTCTTTGAGAGGATAAAGATGTATCAGCTGAGGCTGAATCCCCAAAAATGTGTATTTTGTGGAACGATCGAAAAGCTATTGGAATTCCTGGTAAGTGAAAGAGGCATTGAGGTTGACCCTGTTAAGATCAAGGCAATTCAAGAAATTCCTACACCTCTGATAGAAAAAAAAAATACGAAGACCAGCCCAAAGAATGAATGATCAATGTCAACAAGCATTCGAAAAAATAAAGGAGTACTTGACAAACCCACCAGTGCAAGTACCTATGAGGGTAGTGGCCTGCGAATCGATTACTCTCCCCCCGTCAAGGGAAAGCTCAGGGTAAGATGGTCTTGACCTCCAACTTCCTTTTCTCGAGAGATGTTGATCGAATAGAGTTCCGACTATAAATGGTTACCTTCGGACTTTGACTATGGTATTGATTCGGTAGAGCTTCCACCAGGGATGGGCTACTTCTGAGTTTTTCCTGAGGTGGCACTTAGACAAAGCTTTCGCTGAGGATAAGCTATGGGTGGGCTAGGCTATGGATATTTTGACAGAGCTTCCACTAGGGTGAGCTATTTCTGGACTTTGGTTGAGGTGGCACTCTGGCAGGGCTTCTGCTGGGAATAGGTTATTCTCTAAGGATTGAGGAACTTCAAAGGCCCGAAGAACACTTCGAAGATCCGAAGTGTTCTTCGGATCTTATGAAGATCTCTGCGAAGGCTTGATGAACCTCAAGAGGGGGAGGGAGACTAAGGGGAGATTTTTTTGACAAAAGCTCACTCAAAGAAAGCAAAGGGTTGAAGAGTTTTGAAGGCCTAAAGAACACTTCGAAGATCCAAAAAACACTTTGGATCTTATGAAGATCTCTTCAAAGACTTAAAAAACCTCAAGGGGGGAGGGGGAGGAGAGAAGGCAAAGCTTCTCTCACTAAGAGGCTTGGAATCTTGTGGTGTGTTAGTGTGAAAAACCAAAGGGAGGGGGGTATTTATATGATTCTTAAACCAATGGGGAGGAAAAGGGAATTCCCTTAGCCAATGGGGGAAATAAAGTGGTTTTTTTTACACCAATAGGATGAAAGTAAGAAATTTTGGACCAATGGGATGGAGGGTAAATTTCTTTGGCCAATGGGGGGAAAGGTATTTTTTTTAGACCAATAAGGTAAAAAGATTCTTTTTTGGACCAATGGGTGGTTACAGAATAGGGTATGCTAGCAGTTTTCAAAATGCACCGACGGGTGAAGAGAAAACCTCTTCACCCATCAAGTCAGTGGAACACAAATCCTGGCCATTGATAGCGGCACACAAGGCTGGGTAGGGGTGCACGGAGCATGCATGGATGCATGCAGGAGACGGGTAGTGGGGGCACACCGGCCGGTA
Source organism: Macadamia integrifolia (assembly GCF_013358625.1). Taxonomy (NCBI): domain Eukaryota; kingdom Viridiplantae; phylum Streptophyta; class Magnoliopsida; order Proteales; family Proteaceae; genus Macadamia; species Macadamia integrifolia. The sequence continues at coordinate 20,133,842 of NC_056566.1, forward strand.
GGGTGCGCGCGGGATGGCCTGCGGGCACCTGCTATTGCACCCGGGCTGCCCTACATGCACATGCAAGCTGGCCTGTGACTACGTGGGCTGGCCTATGTGCGGGGCTAGCCTGACTCTGTGCACAGGTTGGTGCACATACGAAAAAAATATAATTTTTTAGGGAGATTCGATGGTCTGATTTTGACGTACCGTATATCATTGAAATCATATTTTTGAGTAATATCTATCCATACGGTCATTTTGATCGGATTTTTTCATATATAAAAAGTCAAAATTTGATCCTCTTTTCTCCTCGTGAGGTTTCTGGGGCTTTTAGGGAGGGGACGTTTTTGGGTTTCATTGGTCAATCATTATCTCTGTTGATCGAAAGCAAGAAGTCATGTCCAATATCCGCATTTGACAAAATTAGGTGTCTATACCTGTCGATAAGATGAAAGTCCCGATCAATCGGCACCTACCTGGATCACTTCTAAATGCTAGTTTTTATCTTTCAACGGCTCTTTTTGGTAGATCGACTACCAATGGCAGTCGACTGGTGGACTCAGAACATGACCATTAGAGTCTGATTTACTGCCTAAAATGCTTTCCTAATCTCACCTATAATTTCCCAAGATGCTCGCAATTAATTATCAATTAAGTCTGAGCATTAAGAGCATTATTGTGAGCATACCAAAGTCGAAGAGGTCATCCTATCCTACTTGAGCAGTTTGGTCTTTCACATTACATAGAAAAGCTCAGGTCTCCATCAAGTCTTCCACATTCTCACTGTGAAAGTCAAAGCTATGGAGAAGAATTTTTAAGAGGTGCATCATTTATTTTTTATTATCATCATTTGCACCACACCAGAGGTAAATCTCTTTCTCTATTTTCTATTTTACAATTCTAGACTGTACTTAGGATTTTATAAGGATCCTCTTATCCTATAAAGAGTATGGTGCCTCTCTACCTATAAAGGAGATTATAAAGGTGCCTCTCTACCTATAAAGAGGATTTTTAAATGATACTCTTATCTATAAAAGATTATAAAGGTTTTCTTCCCTACCTACTGTATTGAAAGGGAGAACTAATGGAATACCTTACAAGAGGATTCTTGTAGGGAGTGGACTAGACTTAGGTTTAGTCAAACTACCATAATTGGTGTTGTGTGATTATGACTTCTTTATTTCATTTTGCATTCTCATTTACGATCACACTTGGAATAATAATTTAAAAAGAATTAAATTTCTACTAGTATAACCTATTCACCCCTCTCTAGGTCATTTCAATTGGTATCAGAGCGGGAGCTCAATTTATTTAGGACTACTTCAGTCTTAGTAGTGAGTCAAAGACCTTGGCCACATCCCAAAGACCACCAAAGGGCATAAACGCCCCAAGACCCCCTTACTTTAATGGAGAGAATTTCTCTTTCTAGAAGAATAGATTCAAAAATGTTGTCTAGGGACATAACATTCTCATATGGAGATCCATTAAGAATGGACCATACACAAACCAAAGTCATGGATGGAAAGATAGTACCAAAGAATGAGAAGGAGTGGACAATAGACGACATAGTTCTCATCTAGTACAATTTTTGGGCTATCACATTCCTTCAGTATGCCCTCAATAGGCAAGCTTTCAACCGAGTCATAGTATGTGATACATCCACAGAAATCTAGGACATGCTCCTAGTCACACATGAAGGTACGAAAGAGGTAAAAAAAATAAAGGTAGATCAACTTGTCTCTGATGTCATTCTTTATGAAAGAAGATGAATCCATTACTACTATGTTGACTCGTTTTACTGACATTGTAAATAGCCTTAAAAGTTTAGGTAAAAATTATACTAATGCTCAGAAGTTCAAAAAAATTTTAAGAGCCTTATCAACTGCTTGGAGGCTTAAGAAGATAGCCATTGAAGAAGTGAAGGATATGACAAAGATATCACTCGACTATCTTTTGGGATCCTTGCAAACCCATAAAGTGGAGTTAAAAGTTGACAAGCCAACCTCTGAAAATAAAAGGACTATAGCTCTAAAATCTTCTCAAACTATTGAAGAAGTGATCGATGACAACAAGGAAGAAGACTTCGACCTTGAAAAAGAAATCTCTCTCATCACAAGAAGCTCAACAAATTTCTCAAGAAGAAGAGAAGAACACCATATAAGAACAAGTCTCATGGTGACAAGTCCTATGGAGATAAAGGTAAGTATAAATCCAAAACTAAGGAAATTTCCTCTAAAGATGTTATGTGCTTTGAGTGTAGAAAACCTGGTCACTTCAGAATCGACTACTCACATAAACCAAAGAAGAAAGCTTATACAGCTACGTGGGACTTAAGTGATGAAGAAGAAAAGAGTGAATCTAGGAGATGAAGAACAAGAGGTATGTCAAACCCAACCAAATTCTCTTATAAATGACTCGAATGAAGAACTTCAAGAAGCCTTCGAGGCCTTATATGAAGAGAGTCTAAAGTTAAAACTAGATAAAAATAATCTAGAAAAAGAAATTGGCATCCTCAATAAAAGAGTGGATGCACTAACCCCAAAGGTGAGTGATCTTGAGGAAGATAACTCAAAATTAAACTCCACCCTTTGTACCTTTACCAAAGGGCAAAGAAATCTTAAAAGCATCCTTGGATATGAAAGAGAAGGAATGGATTATGATGGACACAATCCATCTAGGAGAAAAAAGAAACAAAGTGAGACTCCAAGAAGGAGAGACCAAGGTAACCAACCATCCACATCGTATGTCAAATGTGGTTTTTGTAAAAAATTAGGGCATTCCATAAACCAATGCAATGCTAAGAAAAGAATGACCACAAACTCTCAAAATGAGAGACCAAGAACCAAAGTCAACCATGCTTCCTATTACACACCCCAAAGAAGGCAATATTGGCCTCAAGAGGACTCTAGACCTATGCTGAGATATAAAAGAACCCAACCACGAAGGGGTTACTCCATTGAAAGGATTCAAAGGCAATACCAAGGCTATAGGAACTACCCTCAAGATCCCATAGACCTTATGAGAAATACCAAACCCAAAGATCATAGAGACCTCAGGGTATTATGCTCTTTAAAGACCAAATGGGTCATTTGGGCCTCAAAGGACTCAAGGAAACCCAAGGTTATCTTAAGGGTAGAACCTAAGACCTAAAAAGTACAAGACCACTTGGGTCCCAATAGGGACATTTTACACTAACAATGATGGACCCATGAGATTATGGGGACCAATGTACGGCTAAACTGCTGTTGTAGGTATGCATGAAGAATAAGGTGGAAACTGAGTGGAAAATTGATAGTGGATGCTCCAAACATATGATATCCAACAAGAACTTGTTCTCAAACTTACGGGACTACAATAGAGGATGGGTCTCCTTTGGAGATGACAGTAAAGGAAAAATTGCTGGGATGAGGTTTTTCCATTTCTAATGTCTATTATGTGAAAAATCTCAATTATAATCTTCTGAGTGTGAGTCAGCTATGTGGTATTGGATATAAACTAGATTTTGATGTTTCTCACAATTATATTAAAGATGCAAATAAGGATCTCATTTTAAAAGGATCTAGGAAGAACAACATTTATGTTTACATGCTTGAGGAAACAAGTACCTTTATTGCATGTTTGGTCTCTAACCATAGTGAATCCTCATTGGACATGTAAATGTCAAGTTAATTCAAACCATCGCATCTAAGGATCTTGTTAGAAACCTTCCTAAGATCAAATATGAGAAAAATAATTTTTGTGATGCTTGTCAACAAGGCAAACAAACCAAGGTTTTCCATGGGTCGAAGAAACATTGTATCTTCATCAAGACCTTTGGAACTCTTTTACTTGGATTTGTTTATAATTGTGGATGACTACTCTAGATACACATGGACTATTTTTCTTAAAAATAAAAATGTTGCCTTTGATGAGTTTGTAAGCTTGTGTAAAAGATTACAAAATCAGAAAGGAGATACAGTAACCTCTATAAGGAGTGACCATGGAGGAGAATTTGAAAACATAAGTCAGTTTAACCTATATTGCAATAAATATGGAATTGACCATAACTTCTCCGCTTCTAGAATTCCTCAATCTAATGGGGTCGTTGAAAGGAAAAATAGGTTACTACAAGAGATAGCTAGGACAATGCTCAATGAGTATTTCTTACCTAAATATTTTTGGGCTGAAGTTGTGAATACAACTTACTATGTGCTAAATAGAATAATTCTCAGACCTTTGCTTTCCAAAACCCCATATGAGTTGTACTTTGGTAAACTACCAAAGGTGGACTACTTTAGGGTATTTGGTTGTAAGCGTTTCATCCTAAACACTAAAAATCATCTTGAAAATTTTGATGCAAAATCTGATGAAGGAATATTCTTAGGAAGCATATAGAGTTTTTAATATAAACTCGTCAATGGTTGAAGAATCCATGAATGTTAGATTTGATGAATCACTGCCTAATGACTTGAATAAATCTCTTGTTGATGACGATGATGCTATGTTTGATGAGATAAAGAACAAAGTAAATGATATATTTCTTTTGATATTCCTAAAGAAAAAGCAAAAGAAATTACTGTTGACAAAGTAGAAACACTGCCTAAGAAAGTTATTCCCTATAGGAATCATCCCTTAGAAAACATAATAGGGGATCTAGATGGAGAAATCCAAACTAGATCTAAATCTTGAGAGACATGCAACCATACTGCATTTATCTCAAGGATTGAACCAAAGAATATAGAAGAAGCATTAAAAGATAGTGATTAGATTGTTTCTATACAAGAAGAGCTTCGTCATTTTGAGAAAAGCAAGGTATGGGAACTTGTCCTAAAACATGTCCACCACACCATCATTGGTGCCAAGTGGGTTTTTCATAATAAATTGGATGAAGATGGAAACATAGCAAGAAGGAATAGATTATGATGAAACCTATGCACCTATAGCAAGGCTAGAATCTATAAGAATGCTATTCGCTTTTGTATGCCATAAAAATTTTAAACTATATCAAATAGATAATAAAAAGTGCCTTCTTAAATGTTATTCTTGAATGGTTACATTCAAGAAGAGGTGTATGTAGCTCAACCTCCTGGTTTTGAAAACCCAAAGTGTGAGAACCACGTCTTCCATCTTGAGAATGCCTTCTATGGACTCAAACAAGCTCCTAGAGCTTGGTATGAAAGATTGAGTACTTTCTTAATTGAAAGTGGCTTCTCAAGAGGGAGGATTGATACTACCCTATTTGTGAAGCATAAGAAAGAAGACAAACTTATTGTCTAGATTTATATAGATGATATCATCTTTGACTCAACCAATGAAAACATGTGTACTGATTTTAGTAAGAAGATGAGAAATGAATTTGAAATGAGTATGATGGGAGAACTGAACTTCTTCCTAAGACTTCAAATTAAACAAACTGATAATGGCATTTTTATAAACCAAAGTACGTACACCAAGAAGCTTCTAAATAAATTTGACATTAATAGTAAAAAATCTTTAGACACTCCGATGAGTTCATCCTTGAAGCTCACCAAGGTCGAAGACGGTATTTCAGAAGATGTTACTAGATAGAGAGGTGTGATTGGGAGCCTTCTATATCTAAAGGCAAGTAGATTGGACATCATGTACAATATATGTGCATGTGCTCGATTTCAAGCCCATCTTAAGAAATCTTACCTCATTACCGTAAAAAAAAATTTTAAATATTTAAAAAACATGTGTGATGTGGGATTATGGTATCCTAAAAACCAACCCCTTAACTTAGTCAGTTTCTCAGATGTTGACTTTGTGGGCTGCCATATCAATAGAAAAAGTACCAGTGGTACTTGGTCACTTCCTTGGCTCTTTCCTTGTCTCTTGGTTTAACAAGAAACAAAACTCTGTTTCTTTATCCACCACTGAAGCCGAATACATTGTGGCTAGTAGGTGTTGTGCCCAAATCCTTTGGCTGAAGCAAACTCTCCAAGACCTTGGAGTGAAGTTCGAATCATGTCCAATTATGTGCGATAACACCAGTGCCATTAACTTGAGTAAGAATCCCATTTTGCACTTAAGGGAAAAGCACATAGACATTTGACACAACTTTCTACGAGATACCATTCAGAATGATGATGTCTCCCTTGAGTACATTAAAACTGAGAAACAACTTGCAGATATCTTCACTAAACCTCTAGGAGAAGAAATGTTTTGCACCTTAAGAAAGGAGCTCAGAATTTGCAACCCATATGCATGAAGAAGAAATCAATTCCCATTCATGTTCAAGCCCCTGAGAAACCGAATTTAAAACCCCCTTCAAAAATCACTTTTTTTGGGTTTTTTCTGGAAAATCCTGCAAATATCGATTTACTGCTAGTCACCGAACTATCTTCTGGTCGATCGCCAAGAATGAGTCGGTCGACCTCCACTGATCGAATAGTCTTCTGGTCGACCACCACTAGCTACCGATCGACCTTCGCCACCTAAAATCAAGATCTAAGCTCTTTGAAACTCGATTTTTTAGTTTTTTTCTTCACTTTAAGAAATCAAATCCCTTATAACCCTATTTTAACTATTCCTCTCCCAAAACCCTAGCCTAAACTCAATCTAAAACCTAGATCTACTAGGTCTGCACCTTCTTTCCCAAAATTCCTTGATTTCCTTTAACCTCTTAGCTCTTCCTCTCCATGGAGTCTCAAAGTCCTACCAAGGCAAGGAAGCACGTTGCATAGAAAGGGAAAACAAAGGTTTCAAGTGCAGACAAATGGTTCTCCTCATCTATTGATTGAGAATTATGGGAGATGTTCATTCCGCAGTAGATTGAGCAAGGAAGAACCATCAACACCGATTCTCTCACCAGGTATGCAATCATGGGAGATGTCCATTGAACTTACTGATTTGGGGAGATTCATCTACCTCATCATCTCCTACAATATCCTGCCAAAGGGTGGTCACAAAGATGAGGTCTCACCTTTCCATGCATACCTTACCTACCGTGTTTGTGAGACCATGAGTGTCAATCATCCCTACATCCTGCTCAAGACCATGATTGCCCATAGAGAAACTCTAGAAGGGAAATATCCCCTATAGAAGAATGATCTGTCAAGTGTTGGATTACTTTCATGTGGATTTTTCTGATGAAATCTTTGAGCCTTTTCCCTAAGAAATTTGCATCTCAACCGTTTGCAAGATGAACCTCCTCCCTAGGAAGGCCACTGCATCAAGGAAGACTAATGTTGAGCGTTACCTAGAGGAAGGGAAAGGAAGTGCATCCTTGTAGGCCTTTGCAACTACTACAGACCTTAAAAAGCTTGGATCACAGACCATTACCCTACTGGAGAAGATCGAGAAGAGGCAAGATGCCATTTTGAAGTTGCTCCAAGAAGAGGAAGAAGATGAAACTGGAGATGAGGATGAAGAAGAGTAGAAGAACCACTAGTATTTATATAGTTTATATAGTTAATGTTTTTATTTTAAGTTCTGTCTAACTGATGAGCTCGAACTCTTTTACATTTTCTATGTGGTATCCAATGTGCGGAACCTCTTTTATATTTGTTAATGCCTACTTTCTATTTTATAATATCTAGTTTTATAATGTGGGTGATGAATTTCCTTTCCTACCCCTAGCACAAATTCAGGGGGACCATGTTTTATAGTCGTTATACAACTGTTATGCATGTGTCTTTTTCACCTTTTTGCAGTTGACAAAAGGGGGAGAAGATTTCTTGATATATGTATATGCTATTGAAACTTGCTATTGAAATAACATGACTGCCTGTGTTGAAATAGTAAAATATTTATGCTGTCATTTCTTATGGTTGTCTGTCATCACCAAAAAGGGGGAGATTGTTGGGAATATGCCGAAACTCCTATAAATGTTTTGGTAATAACAAACAACCCATTGCTCTAACTATCTGTGTCAAGTGGTGGTTAGTACAAAAGGATCGCTTAAGATTTGCATATTTGATTCATCAAGTCAAGACACGAAGATCAAGGGTGGAAGCTACAAGTGATGATGAAGACTTCAAGAATCAAGTGATGACAAAGACACTTCAAGAATCAAGTAATGATGAAGCCTTCAAGACAAAAGTCAAGATGAAGACCCTAGGATAGTTTAGTACTCTTTGTATATTGTACACTCTAAGATAGTCTAGTACTCTTTGTATATTGTACACTCTATATGTATATGTGCACATACTTAATGCATCACATATCATCATACTAGAATGACTTTAGGACATCCTTTGACCAAGCATGGAAGTCCATAGGTAGTGTAGAACATACTTAGATATATATGTTCTATGTTCTCTGAGAAAAACACTTTAACCAGACTCGACGGTATTTTTGGAAACCTTAGAATTGGTATTAGGGAGATGAAACCCATAAAAGTTGTAGGAAATCGAGTCACAATTCCAGGACAACTTGAATCGGGTCAATCTGATGTCAGACAAAAAATTTATGGTCAAAATACTGGCAATTGGTTAGTATGATAATTGTCTGTGTCAAACATGATAGAACTGTAGGTAGTCGATCGACTGGAAGCCCCAGTCGACCGGACCTATCTGAGGCTATAGCAGATTGATCGGATGAAAGTCCCAGTTGATCAACACCTGCCTGGATCACCTCTAATGGCTGGTTTTTATCTTCCAAAGGCTTTTTCCAGTCGACCATCTGGTTGACCGACACCTGCCTGGATCACTTTTAACAGCTAGTTTTATCTTCCCACAGTTCTTTTCGGTCGATTGGCTACACATGATAGTCGACCGATGGACCCAGAATATGACCATTAGAGTCTAATTTATTGCCTAAAATGCTCTCCTAATCTTACCTATAAATACCCTAGGTGCTCATAATTAATTATCAATTAAGTCTGAGCATTAAGAGCATTATTATGAGCATACCAAAGTCAAAAAGGTCATCCTACCCTACTTAAGCAGTTTGGTCTTCCACATTACATGGAAAAGCTCAAGTCTACATCAAGTCTTCCACATTCTCACTATACAAATCAAAGCTACAGAGAAGAATTTTTAAGAGGTGCATCATTTCATTTTCATTATCATCATTTGCACCACACTAGAGGTAATCCTCTTTATTTCACTTTTTCTATTTTCTGTTTTACAATTCTAGACTATACTTAGGATTGTATAAGGATCCACTTATCCTAAAAAGAGTAAAGTGCCTCTCTTCATGTAAAACAGATTGTAAAGGCACCTATCTGCCTGTAATGGGGATTTGTAAATGTACTTTTATTCATGAAATATTGTAAAGGTTTTCTTCTCACCCTATTGTATTAAAAGGGAGAACTAGTGGAATACCTTATAAGATGATTCTTAAAAGAAGTGGACTAGACTCAGGTTGAGTCCAACCACTACAATTCTTGGTGCTATGTGATTGAGAGCTCTATATTTCATTCCATATTTTTATTTATGATCACACTTGGGATAATAATTTAAAAATAATTAAATTTCTACTAGTATAACCTACTCATCCCCCTCTAGGTTATTATGTCTCCCACCTACCATATCATTAAACTTCTCTCTCCAACCTGTTAATTACACAAAATGTATCTTCCACCTATCATATATAACAAGTCTCCCACCTGTAGTATGAATCACCAAAAAACTGATTTTCATAAACATATCCAAATGTACACAAAAGAATCATCATAAACATCAGATCTCATAAATATTGTCCACCATAAACACAATCATCACACTCACATTTAGGTCCATGACTGAAATCATCGAAATCCTGCATACAAGCCAACTGATCCATAGCCATAGCATCATACTTAGAACTAGTAATCTATAGGTGACTACTCTCCTCATCTATAGATCAAAGGAAAGGGGGTGAACACTAGTAATGCTCAGTGAAGGGTGGGGTAGAATAAACACACGTATCCATATGCAATGCATACTCCACACATAAGAATGATGCTCATGAGTCAATTTATTTAACTATTCAAATTCCCTAGTCCATTACTAAGTCTCATCAACTATGGGTATAGTGCTAGGCAACATAGGTGGCATTCCTTATCTCGTTGTAGGCAGGAGCCAGTCGGTCCCGATTAGAACCTCGGTCTCCCGGCTAACCCCTAAAAGGTAACCCCATATAATAAATATATCCACCAGGCATACAGTACATTGTACACTATCCAAATCCATAGTTGATATCACACATCTCATCACAAAGTACATTACTGATCAGGCAACCACATATGTCAGGATTAGTCCGTACGTAACCCCCCACGAACAAGGCGTGTAGCACTTAAGGTTGTCATACCTAGCTAACATACTAAATGATGCACAACCAATCATCCAAACCACACATGCATACATGGGCACCGGCTTATGAACCATCTCACTTGCCTTACCTTCAACATTTCTATCACCATTAGTTCCATCATACCACAAACATGAAAGTTGAGGCAAATGAAGAAAATAAATGCATATGCACAAACATAACAAGTAATGCATGAACAACAACACCAAAAGAAGTAAGAGGAGCATTCACTCACCCTAACAATCTGACATTGCTACCATTCTTCCTATTGCGATACTGGTTCCCTCATAGCTATTCGGAAGTCCTAAAAGTCAACAATAATACATACATTTATTAAATAATTTTTTTTGAGTTTAAAACTACCCTAATAGAGTCCTTTTCTATTCTCTTATTAGCCCTATAGATCCTCTTTCAGACTCCTAATTCACTGTAAAAATCTGAAGGTAAAACAGTCTTTGGAAGCCTTACCGCCTGGAGACTTTTAGCCCAATAGGCTGGCCTATAATGTATCCTGCCTATTATCCATTTTCTACAGAAAATTGATTCTGCCCTCTTCTTTTCTAGTCTTTACCTCTGTTCTGGACATAATTACACTGTTTTAGTATCATACTTTCACAACAGTGAATTAATACTCAAATTCTCATTACTTTATCAACCGACATCATTCCATTTTAATTAATTAAAATTAAATACCCATTTTAGCAGAAATTTTCGTGATCAAACCTCATATTTTCAAAATTCCAGCCACAAGAATGCTATTTTACTTTAAATTATCATGATCCAACTCCAATCTAAGGTTGCATGCATACATTTCTTTACTAATTCCACTTTGTATGTAAAAGGTCATACCTCAATTAACCTGAATGCTTAATTAAGATATTCCAAGAAAAAAATTAGGTAGAAATTTCACTTCTTCTCAAGCCCTCTTACTATTTTAAAATTTTAGGTGAAAATCCACAAATTACAACTCAAATCGGCCATGATTTTTGCCGCATTTGTACAATTGTTTCATGCATTCCTTATGCATTGCCAGTCCATCAAAATTAAAGAAACGAAACTCCACTTAGCAAGTTCTCTTGCTGAAATTTTCAGAACTTCCTTCCATACAATAGAATCGGTTCATTCCCTTTCTATTTTTTCTGTAATTCCTTCTTATTACAAGTTTACATAAGTGAGAATGGACTTATGTTGCAGTTGATTCCTCCAAAATAGTGATCTAACGGCAAAAATCTCCAATCGGATTTCCCTCTCTTCTTTCTCCTCTTCTCTTCTCTTCTTCTTTTTCTTCTTCTTTCTTCTTTCTTCTTTCTTCTTTCTTCTTTCTTCTTCTTGCTGTCCAAAATTTTGAAGGTGAGAAATTGAGTTTACAAAGGTACCGACCTTAGTGGCCCAGTATCATAACCCCTTAGTGACCCACTAACTAAGTTATGATATAATATATTGTAACATATGTATAAGTAACTCTTAATACTTATACTACATGATTTCTAATTTCAGATTTGTAAATTATACACCCATACTAAATTACAACTTCTAATTTCATAATATCCTTATTTAACTTATTTTAATATACTCCACTACATTATAATATGTAACACTATATATATTTAGATATATAAGTGTATATGGTACCATATTACTTGTATTATTATATTATTGACACTTATAGGTACCCATCTTTAATTATAGTTTTTCATTTCATAATTTTATTATTTAACTTATTTAATCATATCCGACCCATAGGAATAGGTCCACATGTCAAAATTCCAAGAATGGGACCCATTTGGTCAAACCTAACCATTCGGTCCAGTCAATAGGCCAGCCTGTCATGTCCAAAACTCTCCACCCTGTTGATCCAGATTTGTTCTTCTTGAGTTTGTTTAGTCCCTTTTTATTACTAACCCTTATGAACTTGTTGGCCCACATTTTTTGCATTTTCTTCCAACAATGTTGGCAGAAGGCACAAGTTCATGTTGGGTCATTCTTTCCTTCCTGGTACTCCACTGCTGTCAGCTAAGCTAGTGTTGGACTCTTCAGCTTGTTACTCTTGCCTATTCACAGTCAATATAATGAGGTAAAATTTGGGGTGATACTATTTCCCCCCTACTTACAAAAAATTTCATCCCCAAAATTTACAAGAGTTACCTAGTAAACCAAACAGTTATGGGTATTCCTCTTTCCCAAGAAGCTTCTTATTCCGGATGGTTCTTCCACTTGATCTTCACTTATAGAATTGTTTGACTTTGGAGTTGATATTCTTTTCTATCAAAGACTCCTTCAGGTTGTTCTTCATAGCTCAAATCATCATTCAACTCCAAAGGTTCCACTGTAGGTAATACATGTGAAGGATCTGGGATGTACTTCTTTAGCATAAAAACATGGAAAACATTATGAAATCTGTCCAGCTTTGGAGGTAATGCCAATCTATAGGTTGTCTCACCAATCCAATCTAGTATTTCAAAGGGTCCTATATTCCTTGGACTTAATTTACCTCGCTTTCTAAATCTCTTGATGCCTTTGATAGGTGAAATCTTTAGAAATACCTTTTCACCCACCTCAAACTCTAGAGGCTTCCTCCTGTTATCTGCATAACTCTTCTATCTAGATTGAGCTTCATTGATTATTTCCTTGATCATATCTACCTTCTGGGTAGCTTGTACTAGCTCAGGTCCTAAAATTCTTCTTTCTCCTACTTCATCTCCATACAATGGGGTTCTACATTTCTTTCCATACAGAGCTTCAAATGGTGCCATACCAATAGTTGATTGATAGCTGTTGTTATATACAAATTAAACTAATGGTATATGCTCATCCCAACTATAGCTCATATCTATAGCACAAGCCCTCAACATATCTTCTAAGGTCTAGATTGTTCTCTTTGTCTGCCATTTGTCTAAGAATGAAATTATGTGCTAAATTTTAGTCTAGTTCCCATTGCCTTCTGTACACTTTCCTAAAATTTAGAAGTGAAGTGGAAATCATGATGGAAACAATACTGACAAGCACACCATGATATCTCACTATGTTATCAATGTACAGCTGTGCTAACTTCTCCATGGAGAAAAATATCTTCATTGGTATAAAATGGGCTACTTTAGTCACTCTATCAACAACTGCCCAAACTGTATCATTTGCTTTCCTGGTCCTTGGTAGTCCTGTAACAAAATCCATAGTAACATGTTCCCTTTTCCACTGTGGTGCTGGGAGAGGTTATAATAACCCATGTGGCCTCTGTCTCAATGTTTTCACCAACTGGCAGTTCATGCATTTTGTCACATGCTCTGCAACATTAGTCTTCATACCAAGGTTTTCTTCAGATCTCTATACATTTTAATGTTGAGAATATCCCTCTCCATAAAGGTTTTGATGATAACAAACAAGTAGGTTTCTAATAACTGTCTCTCTAAGTGTCATGTAAAGTATAACATTGAGGAGCACCATGTAGAGGACCACTTCAATGAAGCCCAAGATGCAAGTGGGATTGCCAAATTATAAGAACTCAAGATGGAGAATCTAAAGAACTATTGAAGAGCTCTAAGAGGCATTGAAGAAGTAGAAGATCTCAAATTGAAGAAATTGAAGAAATTGAAGAGTTCGATACTTCTGGATTAGGTTGTAATTCACACACTCCCACAGGCACTACACTCATGCATCTTAATCATGGAAAACACCCCAAGACACTTTTACCTTCTTGTGTGACTGCCAGACAGTCAAAACATAAAATAGAGGTCAACCGGCAACTGTCGCTTTGCCTCTGTGATGAGTTTTTCATCAAAAAATGCAAATAATGGCAAACCAACAACTGCCGAATGGGAATCAACAACTGCTGAATTTAATCAAAAATTGAATTGGCTAGCCGAATCAATTATGGATCATATGCCTATATATAACTTACCCACAGAGAGTAACCGGTAACTTTTGGTTGGAAGCAACAACTACCGGTTGACCTCCAAAGACTCTAACGGGTATATAATGGCTATATTTATGAGTCTAACGGCTAGTTTCACACAGCTAGACTAGAAAACAGCAACTGTCAGTTGAAAGCAACAACTGCTGATTGAGAAAATTTCTAACGAATTTCTATCCGTTATAAATTATTCTCTTTCCAAATTGGGTGATATTATTACCCTAATTAAGCCTAGGCTCTACCTATATAAATACCCCACTAATTACTTTAATAATTAATAATTAAGAGAGTATTAAGCAATCATATCTAAGTCATTTATGAGAATCAACTACTATCATTATTGGAGTTATTCTTGAAGTCAAACATGTTCTCCAAGAACTGAAGGACTTCAGCAAAAGTCTCTCTCATCAGTTCATTCTTAGGAGAGAATACAAAAAGTGCATTCAAGCTTACATTTGCATATTCATTTTTGCATGCACCGCACAAGGTAAACCCGAACCATTATATTCCACTTATTTATTTTATTATTTTTTACATTCTCCTAGACTATAATTAGGATTGTGTAAGGATCCTCATATCCTAAAAAAACTTAGGTGACTCTCCACCGTAAAACAGGTTGTAAGAGGTGCCTCTCTACCATGACAGAGATTGTAAGGATACTCTTATCCTAAACAAGATTCTGTAAAGGTTTTCTTTCCTACCTACTGTACTGAAAGGGAAAGCTAGTGGAATACCTTACAAGTGGAACTTATAGGGAGTGGACTAGACTTGAGTTGAGTTGAACCATTGTAAACCTTGGTGTTCTATGATTGTGAGTATTTTTTTATTCCTTAATTTTTATTCTGCAATCACATTTTAGGAACCATAAATCGAAAAGATTTAAATTTCACAGGATGTACAGAGTAAGGAGTTTTGTGAGCTTCATTCAAGATCAACTCTATCAACTTCTCTTCCCTTGGAACACATTCTGTCATTAAACCACAAAGTTCCATCTTTCACTGTGAACCTCAAATCCCTCTGTATTCCATCATTGATTGCATCCATAGTCTTTCTCAACTTATCATCTTTAGGTTGGGATTCCTTGATCTATTCAATTAAAGATGGTTTAATGGTAAGTGTGATAAGTGTCATATCTTCAGGTGTCTCCACTCCTAAAATTACTTCCAAACCAAATTCTCTTGCTTCCTCAATCAACATACGGTTTGCAGTAAGTGCAGCTAATGTAGTAACCTTATGTTTCCTATTGAGAGCATTTGCTGTCACATTAGCTTTTTCTGGATGATAATGAATGGTACAGTCGTAGTCCTTTAATAGCTCTAGCCATCTCCTTTGCCTCATATTCAGTTCTTTCTGAGTGAATAAATACTTAAGGCTATTGTGGTCACTATAGATCTCACATTTCTGACCATACAAATGGTGATGCTAAATTTTTAAAGCAAAAATGACTGCTACCAATTCTGAGTCATGGGTAGGATAATTCTTTTCATAATTTCTCAATTGTCTAGAAGCATAAGGAATTACCCTACCATTCTGTATCAACACACATCCTGAACCTTGTTTTGATGCATCACTATATACCACCAACCTTGATGTATGATCTAGAATGGCAAGGACTGGAACTATCACCAGTCGGTTCTTCAATTCTTGAAAAATTGTTTTTACATTCCTCAGTCCAATGAAATTTGACTCCTTTTCTAGTCAACCGAGTCATAAGAGTAGAAATCCGAGCAAAGTTCTCAATAAATCTCCTGTAATAACCTGCTAAGCCCAGAAAACTTCGAATCTCACTTACAGTCTTGGGAGACTCCCAATCTAAAATTGCCTTCAACTTTCTAGGATCTACCTCAATACCCCTAGTAGATACAATGTGTCCCAAGAAATTCACTTGTGATAGCCAGAATTCACATTTACTAAACTTTACATACAATTGCTTCTCTCTTAACCTCTGTAGTACTGACCTCAAATGAATTACATGATCCTCTCTACACTTGGAATAAATCAAGATATCATCAATAAATACTATTATATACTGGTTCAACATATCATGAAATACTCTATTCATCAACCCCATAAAAGCTATTGTTGCATTGGTCAATCCGAATAGCATAACCACAAATTCATAATGGCCATACCTTATCCTAAAAGCTATCTTCAGTATGTCACTCTCCATAATCTACAACTAGTGATACCCAGACCTCAAATCTATCTTGGAGAATGTACTGGCTCCTTGCAACTGATCAAACAAATCATTAATACGAGGAAGTAGATACCAGTTCTTAATTGTCAACTTATTCAACTCCTGGTAATCAATACACATCCATAAACTTCCATCTTTCTTCTTCACAAACAATACTGGAGCTCCCCAAGGTGATACACTCTGTCTAATAAAAGCCTTCTTCAACAAGTCCTGCAATTGTTTTTTCAACTCCTTTAATTTAGCAGGAACCATCCTGTAGGGTGCCTTTTGATACTAGTGCTGCCCAGGTATAAGATCAATACAAAATTTAGTCTCCCTATCTGGGGTCACACTACACAGATCCTCTGAAAATACATCTGGAAATTCCTTTACTACTTCTAGTTCTTCTAGTGGTAGTTTTCCTTGTAGTATCTTGGGCACAAGCCAAGTACACTTCACATCCTTTTTCTAACAATTTTTGCACTTGGATAGCAGAAATCAACATCTTCCTTGTTTCCTTTCTGTGTCCCTGAAATACAAACTCATCTCCATTTTTGGGTCTAAACAATATTTGCTTCTCAGCACAGAGCACACAAGCTTGATATGCTGACAGTCAATCCATTCCTAATATGCCATTAAAGTCTTTCATATTTATACAAATCAAATGAACTATCATTCCTCTCACACAAATCTAAATAGTACAAGGTTCATACACATCCTCTAAGTTTACAATAAACCCTGTAGGTGTACTGTACTATTCATCAATTGATAAGTTAACTTTTTAGGTTTCATACCCAGACTTGGAGCAAAATTAGAAGATACAAATGAATGAGATCGAATCAAATAATACATGTGCTGGTATACCAGAAACAAGCACTGTACTTGTCACAACTCTAGGTGCAACCTCTGCTTCCTTAGAGATTAGCTCAAAGACCTTCCCAGATGATTGTGACTTCTTGGTCGATGAAGAAGAAGAAAAAGCCACACTATGTTTACTTGGTTTCCTCTAAGGATAGAATCTTGCAAAATGTCCCAACTGCTAGCACACATAGCATCTTACATTAATAGGTTGAATTGTAGATGCTATTTGCTGAGACTGAGCTGACTGTGACTGGATAGAAGCTCTACTAGCCTCTCTCTGTCTAGGTACTATGGTAGAAGAAGCTCCCCTTCCATGCCTTCCAAACTGTCTCCCTGTGTTACCTACTCTGGCCCTTCTTACTACCTGTACCTGATAACCTTCCCTCTGCTTGTCCTTAATAGACTTTATGATTTGAACGAAATCACCATAGTTCTGGAGCCAATGAGCTACTAACATAGCTCCAATGTCAGACCTCAAATGCTTCTTAAATTCCTTTTCATTTGCACTATCATTCTTCATATGTTATGGGGCAAAATAATTTAAATCCTCAAATTTCTGTTGGTACTCCAATACTAACTTAGGTCCTTGAGTCAAAGCCTTGAACTTTGATTCCTTGTCTCTTACACTGATAGAAAAATAGTTCCCATAGAATACCTCTACAAACTGATCTCGGTGGGATGTGGATGTGGATGTGTGGCTAGCAGTATAGGTTTGGTAGCTTTCCACTAGGCATAGGCTTAATTCTATAGTTGGTAGGTAGTACACATTATCCTCCGTTCATCACTGCATCCTAACACTACCAATGCCTTTTCAACTCCTTCCACCCATTTTGATGGTGCTAATGGGTTAGAACTCACACCACTGATGTATGGAGGCCTATACTTCTGAAATTTCTCCATCAACTTACTCATGTCAGTGGACTTGTACTACTGGTGGGTTATCTAAGTCTTGTTGTCCTGCCTATGTACTAATAACTGGTACAGCCTGGGTTGCCTGCCTGCCTATAGTCTGGGGTATAACTAGAATTCCAGGGTTAACTGAAGGTACAGATGTTATAGTTACTAGAGGAGGTGGTGCCATTGGTGCAGGTGGAACTAGTATTTCACTAGCACTGACTGCTATAACCAATTCCTTAACAACCCTATTCTGTTGCTATTACTGCTATTACATACTCTCCTATATAGTTTGTTACAACCCTTGCTGTATTCCCTGGACCATATTGGTCATCAGAGTGGTCACATCCTGTGCTGTAAGTGCTAGAGATACAGGAGGTGATACAGATGCTGCTGCTACAGTGGCAAGTGCAGGAACTAATTCTTGTGTTCCCAAAATTGACTCACTTTCCCTCTCATCACTCACAGACACCATAGGGTGAGTTCTAGAAGTAAGCCGACCCCTTTTCCAGTGTCGTGTTCCTTACTGAGGTTGAGCTTGTTTTGGTGGCATATTGGGAATTTCCTGAAAATCATAGTGTATTAATTCCCATTGCTCAACACATATATTTTCAATAAGGATGAGTACTGTGACAATTGATCATATACAAAATTCCCATCAAAATTAAAGAAATCAATCATATCCTAATCATGTCTCGATGGCGCACATCACATTCACAACAATTAGACTTATCTTGAAGTTTTTTATTTCTTACATCCTATTGCACTGCATGATCCTAATTCTTTTGGGTTGTCAGACTTCAGTCCTGGAGTTTGCTCTGATACCGCTCCAACTGTCACACCCTGCCATCCATATAGCATAGGTATGTTGACACCCTCACTGCACCCAGTCAGCCTATTCACCCCATAATTCTACTCTAGGAGTGTCCACGACACCACAAACCACATATACTAAAGTTAATCATAGTCAGATCAGAGTTTGCAACGAATAATATAAAATCAACTACATGCTCATATTCACCCAGTGTATCTAAGTGATACTTGATATTAGATAAACAATGATCCACAATTTTACATACAGTAATCCATTATATTATAGTAATCCATACATCAAAATATACACACGAAAGAATCTCCCACCTGTTAATTACACAAAATGTATCTCCCACATGTTATACATAACAAGTCTCCCACCTATAGTCTGAACCACCAAAAACTGATTTTTATAACCATCCATAAGTACACAAAAGAATGATCACAAACATTAGATCTTATAAATACTGTCCACCATAAACACAATCGTCGCACTCGCATTTATGTCCATGGCTAAAATCATCAAAATCCTGTATGCAAGCCAATTGATCCATAGCCATAGCATCATGCTCAGAACTAGTAATCTATAGGTGACTGCTCTCCTCATCTATAGATCAAAGGAAAGGGGTGTGAGCACTGGTATAATGCTCAGTGAAGGGTGGGGTAGAACAAGCACACGCATCCATATGCAATGCATGCTCCACACATAAGAATGATGCTCATGAGTTCATTTATTTAACTATTCAAATTCCCTAGTCCATTGCTAAGTCTCATCACATATGAGTATAGTGCTAGGAAACCTAAGTGGCATTCCCTACCTTGTATGTTGGGCCCTCAGGAATACAAACTTGTTGCAGGTAGGAGCCAGAAGGTCCTAATCAGAGTCTCGATCCCCCTGCTAAGCCTTAAAAGGTAACCCTGTATAATAAATATATTCACCAGGCATATAGAACGTCGTATCCTATCCAAATCCATAATTGATATCACACATCTCATCACAAAGTGCACTGCTAATCAGGCAGCCAAATATATCGAGATTTATCCTTACCTAACAAACAAGGGGTGTGTAGCACTTGGGGTTGTGATACCTAGCCAGTATACTAAATGATGCACAACCAATCATTCAAACCACACATCCATACATGGGCACCTGCTCGTGACCCATCTCACTTGCCTTTCCTTCCACGTTTCCATTACCATCAATTTCATCATACCACAAACATGAAAGTAGATGCAAATGAAGAAAATAAATGCATATGCACAAACACAACAAATAATGCATGAACAACAATAATAAACACACCAAAAGAAGTAAGATAGAGAGGCACCCACTCACCCTGACAATTTGACACTACCATTCTTCCTAGTGTTGTGCTAGTTCCCTCACGGCTATTAGGAAGTCCTAAAATCAACAATTATACATACAATTATTAAATAATTTTTTTTTGAGTTTCAACCTACCCTAATAGAGTCATTTTCTATTCCCTTATTAGCCCTACAGATCCTCTTTCAGACCCCTAATTCACTGTAAAAATATGAGGGCAAAACAGTCTCTGGAAGCCTAACCTGCTGAAGAGTTTTAGCCCAATAGGCCAACCTGATATCTCCCGCTTGTTATCCATTTTCTGCAGAAAATCTATTCTTCCTTCTTCCTTGCTGGTATTTACCTCTGTTCTGGTCAATAATTTCACTGTTTTAGTATCATACTTTCACAGCAATGAATTAATAATCAAATTCTCATTACTTTATCAACCAACATCATTCCATTTTAATTAATTAAAATCAAATACCCCTTTTATCAGAAATTTTCATGATCAAACATCATTTTCAAGATTTCTGCCACAAGAATGCAATTTAACTTTAAATTATCAAGACCCAACTCCAATCTAAGGTTGCATGCGTACATGTCTTCACCAATTCCAATTTGCGTGTAAGAGATCAGACCTCAATTAACTTGCTTGCTTAATTAAGATATACCAAGATCAGAAATTAGGTAGAAATTTCACTTCTTCTCAAGCTCTCTTACTATTTAAAAATTTTAGGTGAAAATCCACACATTACAACTCAAATCGGCCATGATTTTTGCCTCATTTGTACAATTATTTCATGCATTCCTCATGCATTGTATCTGTCCAGCAAAATCAAAGAAATGAAACTCCATTTAGCAAGTTCTCTTGCTGAAATTTTCAAAACTTCCTTCCATACAACAGAATCGGTTCATTCCCTTTCTATTTTTTCCAAAATTCCTTCTTATTACAGGTTTACAAAAGTGAGAATGGACTTACCTTGCAGCTGATTCCTCCAACTGTGATCTAAGGGTAGAAATCTCCAATCGGATTTCCCTCTCTTCCCTTCTAATCGGTGGAGGCATTATATAGCCCCACTAACTCCCTTGGTGACCCACTATCATAACCCCTTAGTGACCTGCTAACTAAGTTATTATATAATATATTATAACATAGGTATAAGTAAACCCTTAATACTTATACTATATGATTTCTAATTTCAGATTTATACAATATACACCCATATTAAATTACAACTTCTAATTTCATAATTTACTTATTTAACTTATTTTTATATACTCCACTACCTTATAATATATAATACTATATATATATATATATATTTAGATATACAAGTGTATATGGTACCATATTACTTGTATTATTATATTATTAATACTTATAGTTACTCATCTTTAATTATAATTTTTCATTTCATAATTTTATTATTTAACTTATTTAATCATATTAGACCCATAGGAATAGGTCCACATGTCTAAATTCCAGGAATAGGACCCATTAGGGAAAATCTGACCATTTTGTGCAGTCAACAGGCCAGCTTGTCATGTCTAGAACTCTCCAGCATGTTTAGCCAGATTTGTTATTCTTAAGTCTGTTCAGTCCCTTTTTATTACTAACCCTTATGAAAGGTTAATAAATACTTGTTGACCCACTTTTCTTGCTATTTCTACCAATAGTGTTGGCAGAAGGCACAAGTATATGTTAGGTCATTCTTTCCTCCTGGCACTCCACTGTTGCTAGCCAAGCTAGTGTTGGCCTCTCCAGCCTATTACTCTTTCCTGTTCACAGTCAATGTAAAGAGTAAGATTTGGGGTGTCACATATCTAGACTGGTTGACTCTTGGGTATATGTGAACCTAAAGCTGTCTCTGGCACTGGTCCAATTCAATAGTGGTCCATTGGCTCCGTTAATCAACAAATGTGG
Source organism: Macadamia integrifolia (assembly GCF_013358625.1). NCBI lineage: Eukaryota > Viridiplantae > Streptophyta > Magnoliopsida > Proteales > Proteaceae > Macadamia > Macadamia integrifolia. The sequence goes on from NC_056566.1 coordinate 20,155,938, forward strand.
CAGCGGACCCTCTTCTTCTCCTGTGATAGCTATTTCAACCATTTGAAGTTTCTCATTCACCAAAATCATCTAGAGAATCTCTGGGTATACTATGCCAATCTTCGCAACAGATGAGCCTCGATTAAGGCTATTTAGGCCATTTGTGATGAATTCTAGCTTCTCTAGACAGCTTCTTGAAATCATTCTTGCCCCTCGATCAAACTTCAGCCCATTATCTTTGACTGTTCCATTACATTTGGTCTGGCACAATGCACACAAACCCTTAGTCTTCTAGCTCTTCTTTCTCGAGGATAAATCATCTCTCCGCAGAAGGACCTAGGCTTCAATTCATGATTTTCTTCATCACAAGCAAATATGCCTCTTTATGTCTACTGGCAGATGTAAGTACCACACCTCACTTTCTTTTCCCATTCCCTTTTTAGAAGGATCAAAGGGTTAACCGGCTACTTAAATTGGATCAACATAGTAGAATCGAGGGGGAATCTTCATCAAGATCCCTGATATGTTGATGATCTCGTCATCCTTCCCTGCAAACTGAAACCGCCCTAACTCATAATGTACCCAATCGAACTCATCTTGGAAGAATATCTCAAATTCTGGTTGAATATAGGCCACCACTTCATTGAACCAAGGTTCCAGACTTTTTCAAAATGGGAAATCCTCTCCTACCCATTAAGGTTAGGATAATATGGTACAATTGGCTCCTTGTTATATTCTTCTTGCTCAACTCCCTGGTATCCTAGTCCTTCTTCTTTGGCTTTGACCACTATAGGGAACTTAGACACACCCTGGAGATATTTGTCTAGCCCCATTCCTAGGATGTACTGCATTTTCTTCATCATACGACCCACTGATGGACTCCAGATGAACTCATAGTCTACTGGGGCATCTTTTTCAGCTATTCCCTTAGTGAGAAAAGCACAGGTCCCTTCTATCTGAAACCCACTTAGGCGGATCTCTCCTTCCTGTTCCCCTCCTCTTTAATATTGGCTAGGGTATTGACTAACTCTGGATCTCTTGAAACTGTCATCACCCTTCCTTCATGTAAGAACTTCACCTTCTGATGCAAGCTGGAAGATATTGCCTTAGCCTAATGCAATCACGACCTTCTTACGAGCATATTAAAGGAAGTCTGGATATCGATCACTTGGAAATCAATGTTAAACTTCGTGGGCCAATTGCTACACTTGCCATACGAACCCCCATAATTTCCCTATTAGTGCTGTTATAATCCCACACTATTTGGATTGATGGTCTCATCTTCTCTATATTGAGACAGATATTTAAGGCTGACCTTGATGGCAAAACATTCAAGGTAGACCCATTGTCAATAAAGACTTGCGATATAACTTTGTCATGGCACTCAACCGTTATATGCAAAGCTCAATTGTGCTTAACTCCTTGGCTAGGTAGCTCAGAATTAGTAACATCAATGACTGTACTGTATAGGTTACCCCTACTATCTAGGAGAGTTGCATTGGGTTTGTTAGACCTGTGCCCTGACTAGGTCTAATTTGAACTATTATGATAGGTCTCGAACCAGAGGTGGAAGGTACTGTAGGATTTTGGCTCGCAACTGCCCATTGCAGAAGGAGGAGAATGATCCCACATGCTCATGTATTTCTTGCCAATCCAACTGGAGGGGATTCAAACCTTCTGATCCTAGACAATAAATGACCCGACACCCCACGCTCAAATCCTGGCACGCACCAAAACTGTCAGACAGCCATGCAGCCTATAGCAACCATTAGTTCGAGACCAGCTGGTGGATAGAAAGCAGTCAAGATAGAAACTTGTCTTGACCACCAACAATATGCCATCAGAAACAACCTGGGCCTATTTCCACTAACTATTTTGTAGGCCATTTAGGCTACTGGTTGGGTTTCTATGCCTATGGGTCCCACCACCAACATTGTGGATAGCCCAAGATGATCCCAACTACTTCTCCACACCTTTTTCATGACATGTTCACCTTATGGACCAAAGGAGTTGGGTCCACATGCCCTGAAAGTTGGATTAACCTACTTTGACCGGATAGGGTTCAACCAAATGGTCCCTAGTGAGAGCCTTACTATATAAGTGGAAATGAGGAACCATTTCCTCATTTCTCACTTTACAAGAATATGGGAGAGGTAAAGAAGGAGAGAAAGGATGAAGAAGAAGAGGAAGAAGAAGGGAAGCTCACCCTAGTGCCGATTGCTAGCCTAGTTGCCGGAATCCCTATCGAAGGTAAGTGCTACCTCTCCTACCAATCTCTCTCTCTCTTCATTTTAAGCTAGGGCAAGCTAGGTAGGTATGGGAAGAATCTTTACCCACAAACCCTCTTGAGCTAGGGGATTTCATATTTCACCTCCTTAGTGCTGTTGCCGAGTTCAAATCAAGTTCGGTGAGCCCCAAAACAAGACTAACCAGATGATCACCTACGGTTTCGATTATTCAATTGACGTATCTCCCAAATGTCTCGGTGGAATTGGGATTTTAATGGCTTAAAATGATGCTAGGAACATCCTCCACAAACTCCATAGAGCAAATCCTGGCAATTTGGCTAGAGTCGAAAAGCCCCAAATCTCATAGGTAGTTTCTATAGTGCTAGTGGAAACAAGCCACCAGAAACACTAGGTCTATTTTTGGTGACATGAGATGTAATACCCTACTTCTTAAACCTGGTCTGATTACACGGTTGATCCGATTTAACCATGTAGGACCCGAACCAGAGAGAGTAAAGACGGATTCCTTATGGACCATGATGGCAAGGGTGACCTTAAACACCGGCTGGCCCGATAAGTTCGAACCAGTGCCAGAAGAGATGGGTGTATCCAAGCCGTGTACATGCACATATCATAAAGCCATGTATGGATAAATCAGGTATGTAGTCGTATCTTAGGATGCATACATGTATAACATCTTATGCCAAGAGTGAGTTTCGTGCCGAGGGCCGAACTCTGTCAAAATCCCACTTGTTGGGCAAGTTTTGGCCCTCAGGTGGGCGGTCACAGGTGGCCGCATCCACCCACCTGAGTGACCCACCCATGTGATTACTTAGTTATTTTAGGAAGTATAAATAGTATTTATGTTTTCCTTTTTTTTCTTTTCTCATTTATGACACTCGGACATTGGTGAGAAGAGTAAAGAGGAGAGAGAAAAGAAGGGAAAGAAGAGGAGAAGGGAAGGAAGAGGAAGAAGAGATGGATTTTAGCGGCGCCGAGACCTGATCTTCCCATTTCGACGTCGGAAGAGTGATCTCCATCACTAGAGCTACGTTTAGAGGTGAGCAAAGGCTAGGTTCCTTAAACTTTCACCATACCTAAGTAAAACCCTTGATTTGAGTAGGGTTTCTTGAGGTCTTGTAAATCCCCTTTGAGATGATGAATCTAAGGTTTAATAGATGATCTATGTGTTGAATTTAAAGGATTTGAAGAAGTGTTTACAAGGTTGGAGAAGCATTGTTGATTTGAAGTGATTTTGGGGTTTTGAAGGAGTTCTTGAGCAAAGAATGTAAGACGGCTTTCCATTCCTTAAATCTAACCTAGATCTAGGTTAGAACCACCTTATGAGACCTTGAATGTATGGAGAATGAGTTTGGAAGAGCCCCATTTGATTCCCCAAAGGTTGGAGAAGGTTTCAGGTGAAAATGGCTTTTCCCGCCAAGACCGGTGGGCCATCTGGCCCGCCTGTGGCCACCCGCTTGAGAGGGCAGGACCCTTGGGCCCAACCGACGGGCCCAATCGGTGGGCCAACCGATGGGTCACCCTACCCGCTGGTCTTAGCAGGACCCTCGGGCCCAACCGATGGGCCGACCTACCCGCCGGTCAAGATCGGTGGGTCTGACCGGCGGATCAGACAGGTGGGCTGTCCGACCCACCCGAGAGGCTCCGAATGTGATTTTTACGTCCGATTGGACCCAAATCGGACGTGCAACCTTCTTTTAGGATTTTAAACATGATCTTGTCATTGGATCATGTTAATCTTGACCCCAAAGTGGTGAAATACTAACCCCGCTCACTCATGATAGGTTCACCAAATCTTACGCTTCTCACACCGGATCTCACCCGAGCGTGAGTTCTTGTACACTACACGTAAGTGGGGAGAGGACGTTTGCCCTTTTTTCAAGGCATTGTTTGGCATTCATTTAATTGTATCTAGACTAGCCATGTCATCATGAAAATGCTATGTAGATTAGTCATCCTCACATTGTTATGCCATGGGTGCTATGTTTATTTTCTAAAGGCCAAGTGATGATATGCTTATGTGATGAATGTTGACATCATTGTGCATGATACATTAATAGACTAAATGCCGTAATCGATTTGGAAACGAGTACATTGGTGGCCCATGGTATGGGATGCGGTGGCACTATACAATCGTACTATTGTCATATAGGAGCATGCAGTTTAGGATTATCATCTTCCCGTGCTATGATCCTTCCCAACAGGAGTTAAGGTGTTGGGTTACCATTTGGGGGAAAGCAGTGGTCGTGGTTGTCGGATCACTGTGGCGGTTAGACATTACACCCGACTGATCATTAGGACAGTCGGTAACCCCTGTGGTATATTCAAGAGGGCCAATCGTACTGCTTTTAAATTGCTGGAGTCAGCACCTTTAATTTTTGTCATTTATTTTATGTTGAGAGCCGGTGGTCGGTATGTTTTTACTTTTCTGAGTACTCACGGTGGGCCTTCTCCGACAGCCCTATGGGCGTATTACGGGATGGAGTTCGCGGCTCGTACCCAGAGTATACGCGCACTGTGGTTGTAGTAGCACTAAACCAAAGACTTAGTAATGTTGCTTAGGTGGATGTGATTAAAAATGTATTGCATAGCATATAGTGCATATGGTTGTGATTGTTGTGTGGACTGCTGTGTGGTCTATCTTTCCACTTACTGAGCTAGTGAGCTCATCCCACGTGTGCACCTCTTTTAGATGATTTTGCAGGTCATCAATTAGATGAGCACGGGGCAGGTCCCACAGTTGAGTTCCCTGAAGAGGACTGGTGGGTCCCTGAGGAGTTAGAGCACGGCACTGAATGCTCGTGCGAGAGTTGTGCTACGGGACCACAGTTCTAATACCGAGTTGAGCTCCACTTTTGATGCCGAGCTGAGCTTTACCTTTTGATGCCAAGCTGGGCTCAACCTTTGATACCGAGCTGAGCTTTAAGCTTGGATACCGAGCTGAGCTGTCCACTCTGATTTTTGATGATTCCTTTTGAATACTTGATATGTAAATTGTATTCTTCTTGTATAAATATCATGTCTGCGGGCCCACATGTACTTAACTATTGTATTACAATTTGGGTATCAAGTATTATGAGAATATTCATAGGTAAACTAAGTCTTCCGTTGAACTGATGAGCACTTTCTTAGTTGTGTATATGCTGTGGTGGAATACTGTATCAGATGATCCTGGCAGGTTTGGGTTAATCGGTGTTAACCCGGTCACTGGCCTGGTTCTGTGTGAACGGTGTGTGACAATGGTGGTATCAGAGCGTGATGCTCTACTCCACCCACAGCATACCATTTAGACCCCGTAGAACCTATAATAGGAAATGGGATTGGGTTAATGTAAAAAAAAAAACTTTAAAGAGTTAAAAGCTAAAGAAAGAAAGGAATAAAACTGGTTGCATTTAGATATTGCATTTATGGCATGCGTGAGAAAAAAATAAAAGGTTAATTAATTGGTGTCATAACCCATCGAGTACAAGTTTGACGAAATTTCGACAGCATAACGGCGTAGAATGAGATTTCCAAAAATTTTCACACAACCACCTAGTACACAACATATTCATATAAATAACAATGATCAAATTAACAAAGACACAACAACTAAACTATACAAGTTATCAAACATACAAATTCATCACAAACCACTATCAAAACACATAATCCCACAAATAAGTCCAGTTACAGAGAAAGTACAAAGAATGAGAAAAGAAAGAAAAAAAATTACAATAGGATCAACAATAGGAAACAGGTGATAAGCTGATGTGGACGAGCTAAGTCCTCAATGATCATCGTCGTCATTGTCATCCAATATTACTACGTTCGTTGGAGGTCTAGAGTTGACGTTGAGTCGATGGTCGTAGTAGTCAAACCTCGAGTTCACCAGTCATACCTCCCTCTGAAGTCGGCCAAAATCTGCTGAGACGGCATTGGCTATGGTGTCCAAGTCCTGGCCCAGTCTGAGGAAGGAGTTCTCCAAGGTAGCCTGCCTCTCCAGGATGCGTTCCTCCCTGGAAGCACTCTCGTCCAGTCTTCTTGGCGGCTGATCTTGGCCATCCTTCAAAGCCCTCATAGTGGACATCATGCCCTCAAAATCATATGCACCCCTCTCAGGTGGTGGGGCCCTATGCTATGGGCCTGCAACTCTGGTGAAGCCAGGATCAACTCCTCTCGAAGCCTGAGGCACCTCCTCAAGGATGTCCTCATCCACCAAATCATCCTCCTCATCCTGAGGAACATAGTCCTCATCCTCTTCACTAGACTCTTCCTCCATGGGAACATCCTCCATAGGGGCAGCCCTCCTATCCCTACCTCTCTGAGCTCCTGCTCTCTGAGTTATATCCATAAGGGTGTGGAGACCCATCCTCAAGAGATTTCCCTTGTCGAACTTGTCCGCTGGAGTCATCCCCTCCTCCCCACTCAGGTCCACTCCGAAGAACTCAAAGATCCTAGTAAGGATCCTACCATATGGGAATCCTCCATCCTCGGGGTGAGAAGTGTGGTGCTCCATGGTCTTGAGGATGACGTAGGGTAAGCACAAGTGCTTGTCACCTCCCTCTAAAGCCTTATAGATGCAGAAGGCTAAAAAGGCTGCCATGAAGCCCACCTGGTTCCGGTGACCTCCTCTGGGGAGCAAGTTGAACTGGACCAATTGGGAAAATACACGAACCTCTAGGAAAGCATGGCAAGTAGAGAATGATAGAAAAGAAAAACCCCAATTCTCATTGTGAAAGTTCAATCTAAGGAAGAAAAAAAATGGAAAGACTCACAATGGAGTGAAGCATGAAGCTTACATACTCATGGATGAAATGCCGTCATTCTACAATTTAGAATATGCAAAAACATCTACTATTATGCTATTGAGGTCTACAAATACGAAAGGATGTAAAGAAAATCAAAGAAAACCCAACACAAAAGATGGATTTTCATGGGAAGATATGGGATTTCAAACATAAGGGACATTCTATGATTTCTACAGCATGTTAAGTACAAATCAAACATAATGCATTGTATTTGAGTCATTAATTGGGGAAAAAGACCAAGAATTGAAGAAATCCCCAATTTGAGAAAACTAGGGCACGGTTGAGGTTTTCTCTCAAAAATGGAGAAGTAAATCCTAGAACTAGAAATAAATCACAAGAGAAACATCACATTCATGTGAAATCACTGTTTTATGGAAAGAAACATGGAAAAGGAAGTGAGATTTAAGACAACCCATGAGTTTCTACCCCCAAAATGTAAGTTCTAAGAAGAAAGTGAAGAAGAAACTTACTTGTGAGTAGAGGGGTTGAATCTTCTCGAAAGCACCAGATCGTTGAGTGAGATCACGAGTGGAAGCGTCAAGAATCTCTCCAAGATCGCCCAAGGAAGAGAGAGAGAGAGAGAAAATGAGGGAAATAAGAGGAACAGGGCTTAAAAGGCCCTGTTCGAAAATCCTGCTCGGGTAGGACCGACGGGCCAGACTGGTGGGCCACCCTGCCCGCCGGTGTCAGCCTACCGGTTGAAGTTTTGGACCGGTGGGCCGACTGACGGGCCACCCTACCCGTCGCTGTCACCCGCTGGTTGAGTGAAAACTTGGAAAAAAAATGGGATTTTTATTATTATTATTATTATTATTATTATTATTGTTATTATTCTTATAATAATATGTTATGGTTAAGTGGGACCATTGACATACTTGTTGAAGTACTAACTCTGTATTTTTGGAATCAAGTTGCGGTTAGCTGCAAACTATCAAACACTACAATACCCTGCGTGTTGGCATATAATTATGTGCCGATATAAATTCTATGGTGTTTAACCAAGGTGATGTATGATATGTTCCAGGTACAGGGATACGATGGTACGTACTAGATCCGGTAGCAATGCACGAGGTACCCCGCGTGCTCCTCGTCCGGTCAGTCGACCACCGAATCCCAGGAGGTCTCGCTCTGTGGGGCAAACCTCACTTCCACCACCTCTAGAGAATTTTGGTCAGGGTAGGGCACATGGGGACCCACCTATGACTACACTTCTGGACCCTCCATCGGTTATTACTCCGGGAGATGTTGCTACCATAATTCAGCAGTCACAATAGGCTTTCCAGCAACAAATGCTTCAGCAATAGCAAGCATTTATGACTGCTATTCAGCAACAATTGGACCTTTCTCAATCAGGTCAACCTCCCCGGATACTTACTCCATAGGACCCACCTGTAGGGTCTGGCACGGGGCCACAAGTGGGAGGTACACCTCCAATTCCATCATTCAGTATTCCTCCGTATAGGGTGCCCTCTCCATACTCTTACTATCCGACTTATGCTCCTAACTTCTCGCTGACGAATAATACGTCAAAGGTAGTGGAGTCATTCAAGAGGAACTTGCCACCTGTATTCTCTAAGGTGGGGAGTGATCCTCTGGAGCCGGACCAGTGGATCCAGGAGCTAAAGAAAATATTTGAGGTGATTGAGTGCATAGATGCACAGAAACTCATTTGTACGGGGTTGCAACTCAAGAAGGAGGCCAACTCTTGGTGGCAAGCTTCTAAGCCCATATTGTTGGCCGCCCATCCGGAACTCACATGGGAACAGTTCAAGGATTTGTTCTTGGACAATCATTACCCACACAGCTTCAGAGACCGCAAGGAGACGGAGTTTATGGCCTTAACTTAAGGAGTTTGAGAGCTTGTTCCATTTTATCCCTAGGCATATGAGGACAATTGAAGAGAAGGCTGCGAGATTTCTAAAGGGCCTAAAGGCATCCATTGGGTCTGTACTTGAGGTCTTGGATTTGACCGACTATGGCCAGATTGTGCAGAAGGCCAAGACCATGGAGGATAAACAGAAGGGGGAATAGTCCCTCACCCCTGGACTGTGGAAGAGAACAAATCCATTTCTAGATATGGGTAACTCCTCCAAGGCATACCGTGGGTCGTACAGTTCTGGGCCTACGTATAGGCAGCCCTATAGGCCATCTGGCTACCCTCCTAGACCAGCTGGTGGTTTGGGCTCCACATCTTTTCGTCCAAACACTGGTGTGGCACCTACAGTTCCAAGGTCGCCCCGACCTCCATCTTCAACGGGTCAAATGCAGAGGGGCCCCGCCCCAGTTCTGACATCTCAGATTCGTTGTTTTAACTGCCATTCTTATGGGCACTATGCAAAAGACTGCCGGGTCAGACCAGCCTTGCCCTCCAGTCAGCCCTCTGCGTATCGACCTCCCTTAACGTGGGGAAATCAACCGTAGGGAAGGATGTATGCCCTATCAGCCGAGGAAGCTGAGGCCAGCACAGAAGTGGTAGCAGGTACATTTTAAATTTAAGAATTTCCTTATGTTAAATATTGATGACCTGCTGAAATTATATACATTGTTACACTAGGTGTCCTACCTATATCACGCATACCAGCCTATGTTTTATTCGATTCAGGAGCTACACATTCATTCGTATCTAAGAGATTTTCCAAGAAACTTGAGATGCCACCCAGGATCCTAGATCATGGAATGATTGTTAGTATGCCTACTGGTAAAGTTACTCAGTTGAAGGAAGTGTATGGGATGTGCCCAGTGGAAATCAGCGAGAAGAAATTAGATACACAACTCATTAAGTTCAATATATAGAATTTTGATGTTATACTGGGCATGGATTGGTTGTCGACTCATCGAGCTAATGTGATGTGTGCTGAAAAGCTGATTAGGGTGACAGATGATGAAGGAAGAGAATTGGTATACTGAGCAGATAAAGTGAAACGGACTAAGAAGGTCCTTGTCTCCACCCTTCAAGCGGTAAAATTGTTGAAAAGTGATGTCAGGGCTACTTAGCATCGGTACTTGATATTAATGAAAGGATTACACCTCTAGAAGACGTAAAGGTGGTTAAAGAGTTTCCCGACGTCTTTCCAGATAATCTGATGCATTTACTGCCTAATAGAGAGTTAGAGTTTGCCATAGACTTGGTTTCCGAAGCAGCTCCAGTGTCTAAAGCTCCATACAGGATGACACCAGCCGAATTGAAGGAGTTGCAGATGCAATTACAGGAATTATTCGAAAAGGGGTTTATTCACCCAAGTGTCTCACCTTGGGGTGCCCCAGTATTGTTTGTCAAGAAGAAGGATGGCAACTTGCGTATGTGCATCGATTACCAGGAACTAAATAAGCTAACCATTAAGAACCGGTATCCATTGCCACGCATTGATGATTTATTTGACTAGTTGCAAGGTGCCAAGGTATTTTCAAAGATAGACCTTCGATCAGATAATTATCAGTTCAAGATAAAGAGCAGCGACATACCCAAGACAGCATTCAGGACTCGGTATGGTCACTATGAGTTCCTAGTGTTATCTTTTGGGTTAACCAATGCACCGGCAGCATTCATAGATTTAATGAATCGAGTATTTCACGATGTCCTTGATAAATGGGTTATTATTTTTATTGATGACATCTTAATCTACTCCAAGATAGAAGAGGAGCACACTCAACACTTGAGAATGGTGTTATAGAGGTTGAGAGAATAACGATTGTTTGTCAAATACAGCAAATGTGAATTTTGGCTTGAGCAAGTTGGATTCCTGGGGCACGTAGTGTTTAAGGCCGGAATCGAAGTAGATCTTGATAAGGTGAAAGTAGTAGTAGAATGGGAAAGCCCTAAGAATATCACTAAAATTAGAAGCTTCTTAGGTTTGGCTGGATATTATCGGTGCTTCATTGAAAATTTTGTTCGGATCTCAGCACCAATGACTAAATTAACCAAAAAGAATGTGAAATTCGACTGGGTAGAGGAATATGAGAAGAGTTTCCAGAAATTGAAGAAGAGGTTGGTGTCGGCCCCTGTGTTGACCATCCCTGAAGGCACAGGTGGAATAACAGTCTACACTGATGCTTCCAAAGTTGGTTTGGGTGGTGTTCTCATGCAACGCGGTAAGGTAATAACGTATGCATCCCGACAACTAAAGGAGTATGAAAAGAACTACCCAACTCATGACTTGGAATTAGCCCCAGTCATTTTTGCCCTTAAGATTTGGCGACATTACTTGCATGGGGAGAAGTGTGAGATATACAGTGATCACAAAAGCCTTAAGTACTTTTTCACCCAGAAGGATTTAAACATGAGGTAGAGAAGATGGCTTGAGCTCATGAAGGATTATGACTGCACATTCAATATCATCCCGGTAAGGCTAATGTAGTGGCAGATGCGTTGAGTCGGAAGGCACAGACTGTGTCACTCTCGTACTTAGCAGTCAGCCCATCACTTGTACAAGAGGCGACGCTATTGGATGAAGCTCTCTTATATGAAGGAGCAACCTTAGAGTTTGAACGTCAACCAGAAAACCTTAAATGGTTGACTGTATCCTTGACAGCTCTACAGGTGCATCCGACTATCAGGCAAGAGGTAATAATGAAACAACCTTTGGATCCTGAATTACAGCAGATCAGAGTTAAGGTTCAAGATCAAACAACGAACGACCCAAATTTTATTTTAACCAGTGATGGGGCATTGATGTTTCGAGGCAGATTGTGTGTACCCGATGATTTGGATATATAAGACAAGATAGTGCGAGAAGCACATAGCTCTGAGTACTCATTCCACCCAGGAAGTACAAAGATGTACAAAGACCTCAAAAAAAATTACTGGTGGCCAAGCATGAAAGACACAATAGCTATGTATGTGTTGACTTGTCTTACATGCCAGAAGGTAAAAGCTGAGAGGCATCGACCTTATGGTACTCTTCAGCCACTCTCAGTACTAGAATGGAAATGGGATAGGATTATAATGGACTTCGTCACTGGACTACCATGTACACCTAAGGGGATGGACGCAATCTGGGTGATCGTTGATCAGCTTACTAAGACTGCTCATTTTATTCCCATCAAAACCAAGTTCTCTATGGCCAAATTAGCACAACTTTACATGGATAACATAGTGCGCTTGCATGGAGTGCCAGTGAGCATTGTATCAGATAGGGACCTAAGGTTCACTTCCAGATTTTGGAAAAGCTTCCAGCGTGCCTTGGGATCACAGTTGAATTTGAGTACTGCTTTCCACCCATAGACCAATGGTCAGTCGAAGCGAACCATACAGATATTAGAAGACATGCTCAGGGTGTGTACAATGAAAATGTGTGGTAGTTGGGAAGAATATATACCCCTTATGGAGTTTGCCTATAACAACAGTTACCAAGCTACAATTGGGATGGCTCCGTATGAGGCATTATATGGCAAGAAGTGCAGAACTCCCTTGTATTGGGATGAGGTAGGTGAACGTCAAATGTTAGGACCTGAAATGATATAGATGATTTGTGACAAGGTCGACGTTATTCGAGAATGGATTAAAGCAGCTCAGTCCCGTCAAAAGAGCTATGCAGACACCCGTAGAAAAGACATTGAATTTCAGCCAGGAGAAAAGGTATTTCTCAAGATCTCTCCTACTAAAGGGTTGCAAAGGTTTCATAGAAAGGGGAAGTTGAGCCCAAGATACATTGGACCATTTGAGATCTTAGCCCGGGTTGGCTCAGTAGCCTACATGCTTGCTCTGCCACCTTCACTCAGGGATGTTCATAACGTATTTCACGTATCCATGCTGAAGCGATACGTTCATGACCCCTCTCATGTATTACTAGCGGAACCAGAATATCTAGCAGCTGACATGACCTATACAGAGCAGTCGGCTAAAATTTTGGACCGAAAGGTGAAGACCCTTCACAATCGCTCCATTTCCTACGTAAAGGTGCGATGGGGTAATCATTCACTTAAAGAAGCATCTTGGGAGAAAGAGAATGAAATCCAAGCCAAGTACCCTCATCTTTTTAAACAATCAGGTACGTCAATTTCGATGACGAAATTTTCAGAAGGGGGGGTAAATGTAATACCCTACTTCTTAAACCCGGTCTGATTGCACAGTTGACCCAGTTTAACTATGCAGGACCCAAATCGGAGAGAGTTAAGGCGGGTTCCTTATGGACCATGATGGCAAGAGTGACCTTAAACACCGGCTGGCCCGACAAGTCCAAGCCAGTGCCAGAAGAGACGGGTGTACCCAAGCCGTGTACATGCACATATCATAAGGCCATGTACGGATAAAGCAGGTATGTAGCCGTATCTTAAGGCGCATAAGTGTATTACATCTTATGCCAAGAGTGAGCTTCGTGCCGAGGGCCGAACTCTGTTAAAATCCCACTTAGTGGGCAAGTTTTGGCCCTCAGGTGGGCGGTCACAGGTGGGCGCATCCACCCACCTGAGTGACCCACCCATGTGATTACTTAGTTATTTTAGGAAGTATAAATAGTATTTATGTTTTCCTTTTTTTTCTTTTCTCATTTATGACACTCGAACATTGGTGAGAAGAGTAAAGAGGAGAGAGAAAAGAAGGGAAAGAAGAGGAGAAGGGAAGGAAGAGGAAGAAGAGATGGATTTCAGCGGCGCCGAGACCTGATCTTCCCATTCCGACGCTGAAAGAGTGATCTCCATCACTAGAGCTACGTTTAGAGATAAGAAAAGGCTAGGTTCCTTAAACTTTCACCATACCCAAGTAAAACCCTTGATTTGGGTGGGGTTTCTTGAGGTCTTGTAAATCCCCTTTGAGATGATGAATCTAAGGTTTAATAGATGATCTATGTGTTGATTTTGAAGGATTTGAAGAAGTGCTTACAAGGTTGGAGAAGCATTGTTGATTTGAAGTGATTTTGGGGTTTTGAAGGAGTTCTTGAGCAAAGAAGGTAAGACGGCTTTCCATTCCTTAAATCTAACCTAGATCTAGGTTAGAACCACCTTATGAGACCTTGAATGTGTGGAGAATGGGTTTGGAAGAGCCCCATTTGATTCCCCAAAGGTTAGGGAAGGTTTCAGGTGAAAATGGCTTTTCCCACCAAGATCGGTGGGCCATCTGGCCCGCCTGTGGGCACCCGCTTGAGAGGGCAGGACCCTCGGGCCCAACCTACAGGCCTAACCAGCGGGGCCGACCGGTAGGCCACCCTGCCCGTCGGTCTTAGTAGGACCCTCGGGCCCAACCAACGGGCCAGACCGGTGGGCCGACCTGCCTGCCGGTCATGACCGGTGGGTCTGACTGGTGGGTCAGACAGGTGGGCTGTCTGACCCACCCGAGAGGCTCCGAACGTGATTTTCACGTCTGATTGGACCCAAATCAGACGTGCGACCTTCTTTTAAGGTTCTAAACATGATCTTATCATTGGATCGTGTTAATATTGACCCCAAAGTGGTGAAATACTAACCCCGCTCACTCATGATAGGTTCACCAAATCTTACGCTTCTCGCGCCAGATCTCACCCGTACCGAGCGTGAGTCCTTGTACACTACAGGTAAGTGGGGAGAGGAAGTTTGGCCTTGTTTCAAGGCATTGTTTGGTATTCATTTAATTGTATCTAGACTAGCCATGTCATCATGAAAATGCTATGTAGATTAGTCATCCTCACATTGTTATGCCATGGGTGCTGTGTTTATTTTCCAAATGCCAAGTGATGATATGCTTATGTGATGAATGTTGACATCATTGTGCATGATGCATTAATAGACTAGATGCCGTAGTTGGCTTGAAAATGAGTGCATTGGTGGCCCGTGGTATGGGACGCGGTGGCACTATGCAATCGTACTATTGTCATATAGGAGCATGCGGTTTAGGATACTCATCTTCCCGTGTTACGACCCTTTTCAACTGGGGTTAAGGTGTTGGGTTACCATTTGGGGGGAAGCAGTGGTCGCGGTTGTCAGGTCACTGTGGCGGTTAGACATTACGCCCCGCTGGTTATTAGGACAGTCGGCAACCCTGGTGGTATATTCAAGAGGGCCAATCGTACTGCTTTTAAATTGCTGAAGTCAGCACCTTTAATTTTTGTCATTTATTTTATGTTGAGAGCCGGTGGTCGGCATATTTTTTACTTTTTTGAGTACTCACGGTAGGTCTTCTTCAATAGCCCTATGGGCGTATCACGGGATGGAGTTCACGGCTCGTACCTGGAGTATACGCGCACTGTGATTGTAGTAGCACTAAACCAAAGACTTAGTAATGTTGCTTAGGTGGATGTGATTAAAAATATATTACATAGCATATAGTGTATATGGTTGTGATTGTTGTGTGGACTGCTGTGTGGTCCATCTTTCCACTTATTGAGCTAGTGAGCTCATCCCACGTGTGTACCTCTTTTAGATGATTATACAGGTCATCAACTAGATGAGCACGGGGCGGGTACCACAGTTGAGTTCCTTGAAGAGGACTGGTGGGTCCCTGAGGAGTTAGAGCACGGCACTGAATGCTCATGCAAGAGTTGTGCTGTGGGACCGCAGTTCTGATACCGAGCTGAGCTCCACTTTTGATATTGAGTTGAGCTCTACCTTTTAATGCCGAGCTGGGCTCAACCTTTGACACCGAGCTGAGCTCTAAGCTTGGATACCGAGCTAAGCTGTACACTCTGATTTTTGATGATTCCTTTTGAATACTTGATATGTAAATTGTATTCTGTTTGTGTAAATATCATGCCTGCAGGCCCACATGTACTTAACTATTGTATTACAATTTGGGTATCAAGTATTATAGGAATATTCACAGGTAAACTAAGTCTTCCGCTGAACTAATGAGCACTTTCTTAGTTGTGTGTATGCTGTGGTGGAATACTGTATCAGATGATCCTGGCAGGTTTGGGCTAACCGGTGTTAACTCGGTCACTGGCCCGGTTTTGTGTGAACGGAGTGTGACATGAGAAGTCTTAGGACCTCTCTGTTACACCCACCAGAAACAACACTGATATTTTTGGTGGACAGTGACTATTTCATGTGAAAGTACTATGACTGTGAGACTTTGTTTATACCCATTGGGGCTGACCCCTGTGGACCCCTCTTGATATTCCTGTAATGTATTGACGTTTGGTTACCTTTATGCCTAGGACTGTGATGTGCATGTACCTCAAGGTCAGAATTGAATTGAACACTTTGTGGTCGTACTTAGAAGCTAATCTGTTTGAACTTAGACAAGGTGAGGGATGGTTGACTTTTACTTTTGAGAATATTTAATCATTTTAGGATTGCTCACATGTATAGATTTTGCATGATTATTTATATTGCTCAAATGATGATGATGTTCTATTACATGTTACATTTTGATGGAAATGATATGAAATGTATATGGATATGTGTGGTGGGATCCAGTGTGGTCGAGGTGGTATCAGTACTATGATTGCCGCACGATTGTTGTATATATGAGATGGAATCCGGTGTGGCAAATGTGATACCGGTACTGTGATGCCCATATGTTTACTGCATTCATGTGTTGATTATGTGCATTAGAGTTAGTTATAGTTACGGATTACACTTTGTGGCTGATGTGTTCCCGATATCGTGTACTCCAGGACTACATTAGAAAATAAATACGCTTTAAGACCGATGAGAATCCAGGTGTTGCCTGGTCCATACTCAACTATTGATACATGCTAGACTAGGTAGATAGTCACGAGTTACACTGTGGCTAATGTGTTCTCAATATTGTGTACCTCGAGACTGTACTTGAAGATGGGTTACACTTTGTGGCCAATGGTGATCTTGGTGTCGTGTAATTCATACTAACTGTATCATTATGAAGACATGAAGAATATTTATGGTTAGGTATCATTCTCTATGTTACATCACCTTTCCAATAGGGGGTAAGCTGTTGGATAATCCAATGGTGGTATGTTCAATGGGTCTTTCTGGAATACCTCACCAGCAGTACGATGTGATTGTTACCGGAGGTGAGAACTTATCCGATGTGGCCGATAGTGATATTGTTGTCGTGACTGCCAAGAGGAGGTTATCAGGGGTTTTCTTGGTGATCGATGTATGCATACTGGGATCGACATGCTCCTAATCATGGCTAGGGTTTGTATTGTTGTGTAGTCGATGGTAGTTTTGAGACCAGGGATATAGCCTAATGTACCGCAGTAGCATTTACCAGACTTAGTTGTATTGTTAGGTGGATAATAAAATAAATGAATTGCATCATGAGCATCATGTATAATCATGCATCATGAATTATTTATGTAACTGCCTTTGCTAGGTTGTGCATGAACCCCCACCCCTCATTGAGTGAGCTAAAAAGCTCTCCTCTCGTATATGCCCCTTTTTAGATGATGATGCAAGTACCATTGTACCTATGGCATGTGACACGTTACCCTTTGGGCGAAAGTATGGTGTGAGCAATTGGTGGATACAAGAAGTTGAGGAGCACGACCAAGACTATGCTTGAGACCATTGTGCTTTCACCGCACCCTGAGGAGCACAATACACTTTCAGTAATTTTGATACCAAATGATAATATGGGTATTCTTTTGGACTTATATATTAAGTCATGAGTAATTGTAAATGGATAAACTTGGTTATAGATATTTATGTTATGATTTCGTTATTATACTTTAATTCCACTGCTATTTGTTGTTTTGTGTTGTGAGATTGTGAATCATTAAGGTACTGCCATCAAAGATCCAAGTAGGTTTGTAAGACATGCGTCTTACTCACACCACCGGTATACCTACATAATAAACTGGGTCTACTGGAAGTGGGGTGTGACAGCTTGGCATCAGAGTGCGATGCTCTACCTTAACTCACAATCTCAGTCGAACAATGATTGGGGATACTACTGAAAATAAAAATTTCAAAGACAATAATAATAGGATTGTACAATTAGGAGACAAGTATAGGTGTCAAAGGTGTTTCATTATATAAAGAACTTGAATACATAAGCTTACACCAGTTTCATAAAATAAAATGACAGAAAGTAGGGAAATCCTAACTAGCCTAAATACCTGGGAATTCATGAACTGATATAAATAAAGACAAGGAAATAAATTACAACCTAACATGTGAAAACATTAAACTTGAAGCAAAAGCTAGCTGTGCTGGAAAGCATAAACTGTAAACCCTAAATACTACTGTGGCACCATAAGCCACTATTGCTACTGCTGATCATGCTCCTGGACCTATCCCTGGTTATGGGGTTGACTTTGTGCTCCTGGAGGTGGCACCGGAATGGCAAGGTGGAAGACCATCGCCTGCATCTGTGCCTCAAGGGAGGCCACCCTAGTATCCATGAGACAGTAGTCCCTGTCCATGCTCTCAAGTCTGTTGTCCATCTTCCTCAACAAATTTGAGGTGGTGTTCAAGCGGGCCATCATGTTATTGAGACTATAAGGCCTCGCACCCATTGGCTAAGTGGTGGAACACCACCAGCACCAACAACTCCACCAGCACCTCCACCAGCACCAGCACCAGCACCAACACCACCAGCACCCCCACTATCACCATCATCACCTCCACCCTCCACCTCCATTGGCTATTCTCCCTCAACCTTATTGGGAGAGACCTCACCCACATCCAGTGTCATCTTCTTTAAGGAATCCTGGTTAAAGTCGATCATATCATTGCCTAGATACTCCTCACATTCCAAGTTCACCCCAAACCAGAGGAATACATCAATCAGAATCATTCCCTAGCACAGATTTTTAGCCCTGTAAGCCCCTCCCTTGGACCTTGTCACCATAGTCCACATCAGTAGGTAGGGATGGCGAACCTGCACCCCCATGTACACATAGTATGATACATAGGCATGCAGCACGGACACCTAGTCATAGTGCCCACAAATAGGAAGGACATTCAGCTAAACTGCTCTGTAGATGACTTCGGGGTGGCTCAGTAAGTAACAGTATGGTCCCACCCAAAACCTACCTTGGTGAGCATGTTGTTCATCTCTTACTGCACCCTAGCATTCTGGAATTCATGGGCTGGAGTCTTGGGAGGGCAATATACCAGCTCTCCTACATTGGAGACCATCAGAATGTTCGTCGGCTGCCTCATATCAAAGGACATTTTGACCCCCTTCACATAGGAGCTGATCCTCATCTCCTTCGTGTCACGGTTCACACATTGGAGGTTGCAGTAGAACAACCTCACTAGCCACGGGTAGTGCCTCGTGTTGGGTTTCAGAATATGATACCACCCAATGGCCTCGAAGCATTGGCAGAGTTGGAACAATAAAAAATCTCTAGTCCGCATGTACTTCCCGGGATCCAAATTCCGATACTCAAAGCTTTCCCAATGGTCCTGTTCAGCCACAGAGTGGAACAGTTGTTGGTCAAACTATTCTTCTTCAGGAATGGCTGGTTGTTCTTGTGCGGTGGCATGACAAGTGCAAATATGATGACTGGACATAGTTTCAATGAGATTCCTAAGGTTTTAGAGAATAAAACCTAGGTTAGAAGAGTGAAACAAATCTTACAGAGAAGAATGCAAGAACCTAGGTCAGAGAAGGAGAACTCACCTTCGATGTATAGGTGGCTCTAATCGGTCATAAAATTGCAAGATAAAGGTGGGGAATGGATTAAAGAACCTTCCTTGCCTGTTTTCTCTCTTTCACCACAAGTTAGAATAGGGTTTTGTGAAAGAAAACCAAAACCCGAGCCTATATATAACAGTTTTAGGTCCACCGAAAGCAACCCACCAAAAATACTGGACCTAAATCCGGTGAGTATTTTCGGTGAGCAAAAAATTTCAAATTAGCTCTCTATTTTGGAGTCACATTTCCAGTGAACCAACCCATTTTTTCGGTGAAAACCCCTATTTCCAGTGAACATTTTGAGCATGAATTTTTTTTTATTTTATATTATTATATTTGCTTCCTTAATTAGGGATTTCCTCCCTAATATGCATGCGATCGGATTCCAATACTTGGTGGACCCCACTTATACATGCTTTAACCCTAAATTGCTTTTTTCATATGCATGTGGGACCTAATATGTATGCATGTGTACCTATGACATGCAACCTTGTACATGCATGTGAAATAATCGGATTCCTCCACAAGGATCATGTCACATCGGAACATATGGTCCCGATCTCGATCCCGATCATGTGCATCACCTCTCAATTTCCCTATATGGAGCTGGGGTAGACCACGAAATGCACCACCGGCTCCACCGATACTTGCCGCTCATAATGTTTCCTCCATTATGAATAATATGATGAGGGAGGTTGAAGAGAGATAGAATTAATTCATGGCCGAGATTGATAATCGAATCCAAACAGCAATGGAAGCCTAGAATGCACCACCTGCACCCCATACTCCACCGGTACCCTCCTTGGTGCTTGCAGGCTCAGCCACTCTCTAAATTTTCGATGGGGCACAACGGCAAGTACATGCAGAATTGCAAGTACATACATAATTGCAAGTACATGCACAAGGCCAAGTACATGGGCAAGTACAAGATTGAGCACCAGAACAAGCCTGAGTACATGTAGAGGGTTGGATCCATCTGAACAAGATGATGGAGAAGTTTCAGAGGCTTAGGCCCCCTTGCTTCTCAAAGGTGGGTCAACATCCATTGTTTCCATCAAGGTGGATTGGTGGCATGGAGAAAGTGTTTAGGTTGATGGGCTGCACTGATGGACAAAAAATCTTATGTGCGAGCTACCAACTACAAAATGAAGCTGATGATTAGTGGAGTGCTATGGAGCCCATTCTGAGGGTGAATAACCCAAAACCTACTTGGGAGCATTTCAAGGGGGCCTTCTTTGAGAACTATTTTCTGAAAAGCTTCAGAGATAGGGGAGAGAGTGAGCTCTCCCAATTGGTGCAGGTAACCTGATCCGTGCTTGAGGTGGTCTAAGTGGCCAAATCTATTGAAGATGGGCATAGAGATAACTTCTTGGCCCAGTAGGGAACGGAAAAGAGTATGGGGGCTACTGACTCCAGGGGAGGTAGCAAACCCTTCAGAGTGCCTTATATCAACCCAACTCCAGTTCAGTTTAGAAGACCAGAGATTAGCTAGACTTCTCACTCCTCCCGCTTTAGTGGTGTGTCACAGTCTGTGGGGTCAAGTCCAAGGTGTTTCCATTGCAGCCAGCTAGGCCCCCTAGCTAGGTGATGCACCTTACACCTTA
This sequence comes from Macadamia integrifolia, assembly GCF_013358625.1. Taxonomy (NCBI): domain Eukaryota; kingdom Viridiplantae; phylum Streptophyta; class Magnoliopsida; order Proteales; family Proteaceae; genus Macadamia; species Macadamia integrifolia. Next base: position 20,177,038 of record NC_056566.1, read on the forward strand.
CCACCTAGGCCCCAACAAACCTATGCAGCCTGCAGACCAGCATAGCCCCCATAAGGCAAAGAACATAGGGAAGGGTGTTTGCCATGACTGCTGAAGATGCAGAGGCTGTACCCAGTGTAGTGACAGGTACTTTATTGATATCATTATTACCTACACATGTGTTACTTGATTCAGGAGCCTCTCATTCATTTGTGTCACTAGCATTTGCAAAGGAGATTGAAATCCCACCCAAGAGTTTGACTTAGTGTTTGGCAATGAGTACCCCCACAGGGAGTGTGGTGTGTCTGAACCATGTCTATGAGCCTTGTCCGGTGACCATTAATGGACACGATTTGAATGCTCACTTGATCAAGTTGGAGATGACCAACTTTTATTTGATTCTAGGGATGGACTGGTTGTCCACATACATAGCTAGTGTGCTATGTGCAGAGAAGATTATTTTCAGACCTCATGACGAGGGTGAGTTCACCTTTCAAGGAGATAAGCCCAAGAAACCCAAGAAGGTTATCATATATAGCCCTCCAGATGAAGAAACTACTGGATAAAGGATGTCAAGGTTACTTAGCATGTGTAACGAATACTAAGATAGAGGTTAGACCATTAACCGAGATAAAGGTGGTGAGGGAATTTTTCTATGTATTTCTGGATGACTTGACAGGTTTGACCCCGGACTAAGAGATAGAATTTTTTTATAGATCTACTCCCCAGCTCGACACCAGTGTTAAAAGCCCCTTACCGCATGGCTCCCATAGAGTTAAAAGAATTGTAGGTGCAACTTGAGGATCTTCTGAAGAAGGGATTCATTCATTAGAACTAGTGTGTCTCCATGGGGAGCACCGGTACTGTTCGTTAAGAAGAAGGATGAAAGTATGAGGCTATCCATTGATTATCGGGAGCTTAACAAGCTAACCACCAAGAACCGATATCCCTTGCCAAGGATAGATGATTTGTTTGATCAGTTGCATGGTGCCAAGTTATTCTCCAAGATTGACCTTAGATCGGGCTACCACCAACTCAGGATCAAGGATAGTGATGTCAACAAGATAGCTTTCAGATCAAGATATGGACATTATGAGTTCTTGGTGATGTTGTTTGGGTTCACCAATTCATCGGCTATATTTATTGATTTAATGAACCGGGTATTCCAGGATGTCTTAGATAAGTTTGTACATTGATGATATCTTGGTATCCTCCAAGAGTGTAGAGGAACATGTTGTTCACCCAAGGTTTGTACTGCAATGTCTGAGAGAGAAGCAATTCTACACCAAGTTCAGCAAGTGTGAATTCTAGCTATCACAGGTTGCATTCTTAGGCCACATTGTCTCAGACAAGGGTATAAAGGTTGACCCAGGCATGGTGAAGGCAGTTCTAAAATAAGAGACCCCAAAAAATGTGGGAGATATACGTAGTTTTCTGGGATTGGCTGGATACTACAGGAGGTTCATTTGAGAACTTCTCCCACACTGCTACCCCAGTGACCCGACTGACACAAAAGTGTGTGAAATTTGAGTTGTCTGACACTTGTGAAAAGAGCTTCAAGGAGCTAAGGCGAAGCTTGGTAACAACCCCAATTTTGACTATTTCGATTGGTATAGGTGGTATAGTTATGTATAGTGATGCCTCCAAGCTGGGATTGGGTTGTGTATTGATGTAGCATGGAAACGTCATTACTTATGCATCTCACCAGTTGAAGGATTATAAGAAGAACTACCCGATTCATGATTTGGATTTGACGATAGTGATTTTTGCATTGAAAATTTGGAGACATTACTTGTATGGTGAGAAGAGTGAGATTTACAGCGACCAGAAGAGCCTCAAGAACTTTTTCACCCAAAAGGAGCTCAGCATGAGACAAAGGCATTAGTTAAAATTGATGAAAGACTATGATTGTACCCTCCACTATCACCCAGGAAAGGCCATTGTGGTAGTTGATGCACTTAGCTGAAAATCTCAGTCACTGACCGTTAATGAGCATCTCATAGGGGAGGCCTGTAAACTAGATTTGGAGCTACTAGTGGAAGATATCACCTTGTCACTATTAGCATTGGTGGTACAACCTAGTCTAGTGGATAGAATCACTACAGCTCAGGGTACTGATGCAGAGTTGCAGAAACTGATAACAGATTGCAAGGAAGGAGCCCAGAAAGACCCAGATTTCTCTGTGACTGAAGGAGGGATTCTCAAATTCAAGAGAAGGTTGTGCATGCCTAGTGATGGTGATTTGAGAGATACAGTTTTGAGAGGGCACATAGCTCTCCATATTCCATTCACCCCTGCAATACCAAAATGTATAAGGATCTCAAGGGCACCTACTGGTGGAAGGGAATGAAGAATGATGTGGCCACACATGTGTTTAGATGCCTCATATGCCAGCAAATCAATGCTGAAAGACAAAGGCCCCATGGTTTATTATAATCACTACCTATTTCAGAGTGGAAATAAAAGAATACTACCATAGACTTCATCACAGGCTTACCCTGCACTCAGAAAGGTATGGATGCCATTTGGGTGGTTGTGGACCGCTTGACCAACGTAGTTCACTTCATCCCAATCAAGGTCACATTTTCTATGGACAAGTGCTCAAGATGTATATTGACAACATCATTTAGCTACATGGTGTATCAGCCAATATTATCTCCAATCGATATCCCAAATTCACTTCCAAATTCTGGACATGTGTGCAGAAAGCTATGGGAATGCAGTTGAGTTTTAGCACAGCATTTCACCCACAGACAGATGGTCAGTCTGAGAGGACCATCCACACCATGGAGGACTTACTTTGAGCATGTGCCATGGATATGAGTTACAGTGGAGATGAGCACCTTTCGCTTATTAAGTTTTCCTACAACAACAGTTATTAGGCTACCATTAGAATGTTCCCATTTGAAGCATAGTATTAAGGAAGTGCCAGACTCCACTATTGGGATGAGGTTGGTGGGTGGCATATTCTAGGTCCAAACTTGATATAGGCTACTACTGAGAAAGTAGGGGTAATCAGAGAGAGAATTAAAGCTGCTCAGTCCAGACATAAGTGCAATGTTAGAAGAAAGCATCTGGAATTTGGAGTTGGAGACAAGGTATTCTTGCGGATCTCCCCAATTAAAGGGGTAATTTGGTTTGGAAGAAGGGGAAAGTAACTCCTAGATTTATGGGACCTTACGATGTACTAGAGAGGATTGGGCTGGTGGCTTACAGGATAGCTTTACCACCAGAATCGGAGGGTATAAATGATGTCTTCCACGTATCCATGTTGAGGAAGTACATTCCTGACCCCAATCACCTCTTGACTTACATACCCCATGAGTTGGACAAGGACCTTGCCTATGTGGAGTATCTGAAGAAGATTGTTTCCTAGAAGGACCACATTCTCCACAATCGCATCGTATCCTTCGTCAAGGTGAAATGGATGAACCACCGAGAGTAGGAAGCATCCTGGGAGCGGGAAGAGGAAATGAAGAAGCAGTACCCTGATTGTTTGATTTACTAGGTATGTTCAATTTTGAGGATGAAATTCTTGTAAGGTGGGGCGAATGTTACAACCGTGCCTTGCCCCAATCTAATTTGAACTTTTATGATAGGTCACAGACTGGAGGTGGAAGGTATCATTGGATTTTGGCTTGCAGCTGCCCATTGCAGAAGGGGGAGAGATGACCCCATGTGCTCATGTATTTCTTACCAATCCAACTGGAGGGAATTCAAACCTTTCAATCCCAAATAGTAAGTGACCCGACACCCCACACCCAAATCCTGACACACACTAAAACTGTCGAAAGGCCATAAATATAGCCTAGGGCAACCATCAGTGTGAGACTAGCTGGTGGACAGTATGCAGCTAAAATAACAACTTGTCTTGACCACCAGAAATAGCTTGGGCCTATTTCCACTAACTATTTCTACTAGCCATTTAGGTTGCTGGTTGGGTTTCGATGCTAGTGGGTCCCACCACCCGCATCATAGACAACCCCGAATGATCCCAGTTGCTTCTCCACACCTTCCTCATGACATGTGCACCTTATGGACCAAAGGAGTTGAGTTCATGTGCCCCGAAAGTCGGATTAACCTACTTTACCAGATAGGATTCAACCAAACAGACCCTAGTGAGAGCCTTTCTATATAAGTGGAAATGAGGAACCATTTCCTCATTTCTCACTTCTACAAGAACGTGGGAGAGGGAAAGAAGGAGAAAAAGGAAGAAGAAGAAGAGGAAAAAGGAGGAGGGAAGCTCACCTTGGTGTTATTTGCTCGCCTAGTTACCGGAATCCCTGCCAGAGGTTAGTGCTACCTCTCCTATCACTCTCTCTCTTCATTTTAAGCTAGGGCAAGCTAGGTATAGAAGGAATCTTGGCCCCAAAACCCTTTTAAGATACCACTCTCTTTATTTCACCTCCCCAGTTCTATTATCGAGCTCAAACCAAGTTCGGTGAGCTTCGACAACAGGATTGACCGATTGACTAGTTGACCAATTGGCCACCTAGTGTTTCGAACGTTCTATTGATGTATCTCCCAAATGGCTCCATGGAATCAAAATTTTAATGGCTCAAACTCCACAGAGCAAATCCCAGCGATCGGGCTTGAGAAATGCTCCAAATCTCACGGGTAGTTTCTGTGCTGCCAGCAGAAAGAAGCCACCAAAAACACTGGGTCTATTTTTGGTCACATGAGAAGTCTTAGGACCTCTCTGTTACACCCATCAAAAAAGCGCTGATATTTCTGGTGGACAGTGACTTTCCGGTGACAAAACTGTCACTGTGGGACTTTGTCTGTACCCTTTTGGGGGTGACCCCTGTGGGCCCCTCCTGATATTCCTGACACATAATATGTTCGGTCATTTTTGTGCCTAGGACAATGATGCGCACGTACCCCGAGGTCAAAATTGAATTGAACACTCGGTGGCCATACTTAGAACCCAATCTATTTGAACTTAGACAAGGTGAGGGATGGTTGACTTTTACTTTTGGGAATTTTTAATCATTTTAGAATTGCTCACATATATAGATTTTGCATGATTATTTATATCTCTCAAATGATGATGATGTTCTATTACATGTTACATTTTGATGGAAATGATATGAAATGTATATGGATATGTGTGGCAGGATCCGGTGTGGCTGAGGTGGTACCGATACCGTGATTGCCATATGTTTGCTGCATTTATGCATTGATTATGTGCATTAGAGTTAGTTATAGTCGTAAATTGCACTTTATGGTCGATGTGTTCTAGGTATCGTGTACTCCAGGACTGTATTTGGAAATAGATATGCTTCATGGCAAATGAAAATTCCGATGTTGCATAGTCCATACTCAACTGTTTATACATGCTAGACTAGGTAAACAGTAGCAGGATACACTTTGTGGCCGATATGTTCCCAGTATCGTGTACCCCGGGACTGTACTTTACACTTTGTGGTCGATGGTGATCTTGGTATCTTGTAATCCATACTAATTGTATCATTATAATGGCATGTAAAATATTTGTGGTTAGATATCATTCCATATACTATGTCCCCTTGCCAACAGGGGGTAAGGTATTGGATAACCCAATGTTTGTATGTTCTATGAGCCTTTCCAGAATGCCACAACTACGGTACGATGTGATTGTTATTGGAGGCGAGAACTTATCCAACATGGTCACTGGTGATACATGTGCCGTGATTGCTAGGAGGGGGTTATTAGGGTTTTGCTGGGTGACCGATGGATGCAAACTTGGATCGACAGGCTCTTAATCACGGTTATGGTTTGTATTGTTGTGTAGTCGATGGCGGTTCTGGGACTAGGGATACAACCAATGTGTTATAGTACCATTTACCAGACTTTATTGTATTGTTAGGTGGTGTGAGGATGCCAATTTTGATGATATTCGGACAAAGTTTCGGCTAGGAATGGTTACTTTTGGATTTAAATTTGGATTAAGCTTTGACTAGGGAAGGCTATTTTCAGGATTTGGATTCGAACAGGGCTTCAATTAGGGAAGGCTATTTTCAAGATTAGGATGAAGTAGCACTCTGATTGAGCTTCCGCTGGGGATAGGCTATGGGTGGGCTAGGCTAAGGTGGCACTCTAACAGAGCTTCCACTGGGAATGGCTATCTCTGGAAAGATTCTAGGGGCACTCGGGAAGAGCTTCCGCTAGGAATGACTATTTTTGGAAGGAAATTGATTGGCATAAAAATGGATTGAAGATCCCCAAAGCCCTAAGAACACTTTGAAGATTCGAACAGAACTCCGGATCTTGACAAAGATCTCTTCATAGACTCGAAAAACCTCAAGGGGGAGGGATTTCTACTTATGGTAAAAACCAAGAACACTCAAAGGAAGGAAGCTAAGAACATACTATTTTGAGCAAAAAATGGATTGAATTAAAAACTTGGATTGAAGATCTTCAAAGTCCCGAAGAACACTTTGAAGATCCGAACAAGATTTTTGATCTTGATGATCTCTTGAAGACCTGAAGAAACTCAAAGGGAAAGGGGATGAGGAGACAGGGCAGAGCTTCACTCTCTAAGGGTGGTTGTGATGTTGGTGTGTAAAATCCAAAGAAGGGGGGTATTTATAAGATTCCGGGCCAATAGGGAGGAGAGAGAATTTTTAACCAATGGGTAAAATGTGGGTTTTTGGATTAGTAGGAGCTTGTGGCATAGGGTATGCTAGTAGAGTAGTGCAAATACAAAAGTGGGTGAAGAGGAATCTCTTCACCCACCAGGCTAGTGGAACACAAATCTCAGCTATTGATGGTGGCACACAAGGTTGGGTTAAAGTGCATGGGGCATGATTGGCACGATACACGGGTGGGCAGGCATGCTGCAAGGATGGGTAGGCACAGTGCACAGGCTGGGTATGCATAGTGTATTGGCTGGGCAGGCACAGTACACGGGCTAGCCTGCTACTATGCGCAGGCTGGCTAGCACATGCGCAAGGTGTATAGCAAAGGGTGTGTGGGGCAGCACGCGGGGGTGCGAGAGACAGTAGGCGGGGGGGTGCACAACAGTAGGAGGGGGCACAAGCAGCAGCAGGTAGGGGCGCACGTATGGCTGTGAGTGGGGTTGTTGGCTGGTAGGCCAGTACACGTAGTATGTATGTAGACTTTCCTATTGGCCAGCACGTGCAGCATGTGTGCGGGCAAGCTTGTTGGCCAGTGGGTGCAACACAAGCGTAAAAATTAGAATTTTTTGGTGATGATTGCGAAAGATTCGACGGTCCGATTTGACGTGCCATATATCATCAAAATTGTATTTTCAAGTATTATCCATCTGTATGGTCATTTTGACATGATTCCTTCATATATAAAAAGTCAAAAATGGACCCTCTTCTTTCCCGCATAGGGTTTCTAGGGGTTTTATGGAGGGGATGAATTTGGGTTATTTGGGTAGGTGGGGAATGTTTCCGGGTTTCCAAAAGGCTTGCCAGTGTGCACGGCATACGTACGAGAAGATGAGATTTTTTGGGGAAGATTGCGGGAGATCTGACTGTCCGATTTTGACGTGCCATATATCATAAGAATCATTTTTCCGAGCACTACCCATCTATGCGGTCATATTGATCGGATTCCTTCGTATATATAGAAAGTCAAAATTGAACCCTCCTCTTTCCTATGCGGGGTTTCTAGGGTTTTTTAGGTTGGGAATGTTTCCTGGTTTTCTTAGGCAATCATCATCTCTGTTGATCAAAAGTTAAAAGTCGCATCCAAGATCCGTATTTCATTATAGCCTGAGGAGGGTGACAAAATTGGGTGTCTACAGAATGCCCCTCTTTGGCCGAGGCTTGTGTCAACAGCCGAAGGGCAAAGAAAAGAATGACCACATTTTGTCATCCAGAGTATGTATTGCCACCATTTTGCTCATTACTGATGGAGTTGAAAAATGCAACAGATAATATCTCTCAACTACTTTAGAGTTTTAGGACTTACCTGGGCTGTTAACTGTGGGAAAGAAATTCCCTACTCTTCCAATCTTGCAAAAGATGTTACTACTTTGATTTTTGACTTTTTTCTAGCTAGGCTTTACATGTGCCAATTTAGGGAATTTGGTCTCCAGGTTGGTTCAAACCAATTTGGACTATCTGGGACCGAAGGTTACAAGAGAGGAAGTCGTTGCTCTTCCAATCTTGCAATAGGAAAAAACATTTGATTCTCAAATTTTCCTTAACTGGGCTTCACATGTGCCAGGTCAAGGAATTTGCTCTATGAGATCGGGTCACTCAGAGCCGATTCAAAGGGATTGGGCCACTGGGGCTGGGTAAATGCAATTGGGCCACCTGGGGCCTGGAGATGAAATTGGGTCACTTGGGTCCGGTTCAATGAGATTGGGCCTCTTGGGGTTGGGTCAATGAGATTGGGCTGTCTAGGGCTAGGTCAATGAAATTGGGCCACCTAGGGCCAGGTCAATAAAATTGGGCCACCTTGAATTTAAGCCCTTAAATCATGAAATTTGGTTCTTGATTTTGAATCTTGGAATTTGAACTTTGAATTTTGAGCCTTGATTTGGAATCTTTGATCTTTGCTTTTGATTTGGAATCTTATTTTTTGCTTTTGATTTGCTTTTTTTACTTTGAATTTTGACTATGAAAAATTCCTTTGACCCATCAATAAAATTTTGACTTTTACTTTCCACTTTTCCATGTGATATAATTTTTACCTACCACATGAATTTGAATTTTACTTTCCCTTTGACTTTTACCTTCAACTTCCATGTGATATAATTTCCACCTATCACATGAATGTGTGTTTTACATTCTTTTTTACTTTTGCTTTCCATTTTATGTGAATTTGAATTTTCAACTACCACATAAATTTTTACCTTCCCTTTGATTTTTACTTTCCATGTGACATAATTTACAACTACCACAAAAATAATTTTGAACTTGGTATTTGGTGGTAAGAATCTTTGATTTGCACCTTGGGATTGGAATCTCAAATTTTTTTTTTTTTGAGAAAACAAATTTTTTTACCCATAAAATGATCCCCCCCCTCCTTTGTTTATTTCTTATTCGAAATTTTCTAAGTGGGGAACTATTTGTGAGTGAGTGGGTTTGGGTTTTTGGAATCTTCTCGAAGATCCGAACCATTTTGCATTTTCTTGGGTTTATTCAATTTTTTCTGATGATATTCAGGTTTTCCTGGAAGTTTTTTTATCTTTCTCTTAAAGATCTTCATAGTTCTTGAGGAAGGAGTCCTTTGGAGAATTTGACATCTTTTTGGGATTTTTTTCAAATTGAAAAACATCTTGGTGTTTTTTGTGATTTTGGAAAATATGGCTGAAAGAAGAAAGAGAAAGACGTGGAGAAATCCAGTTGGAGGGTTGTAATAGTTCTTCCCAAAGGGATGAGGGCCTAGGCGATTGGTACTCCGAGCAGACTCTCCACAATAGTTGGAACCACATTTACCACTCTGTATGGGTTTCTTGGGTAAGTTTACATTTGTTCACTCATTTTTTGGTCATTTATTTTTTATTTTAGTTTTTTTTTTCATTTATTATTATTTTTTGGTTAAATAAAAATCATGATGGGGAACTACCACCGACCTTAGCTAGATATGGCCATCCGAACATAGCTCAGGATTGGTACAGGATGCTCCCCTACTGAGTGAGGGAGATGGTTGATTCATCATACCTGTGCCGATTAACTTTTATAGAAACTAAGAAGTTCAATCCGTCATTGGCAGGGGCCCTGATGGAGCAATGGTGGCCGAGCACTCACTCCTTCCATCTTCCTATTGGAAAAATCACTATCACACCCTTGGGTTCCTCTGATAGCTAGGGAATTCACAGATTCGACAGGCATAGATATCAGGGGTGATCAGACATACATCCCACCTTAGTAAGATTAGTGCTCGTTGGTGGAGGACTGGCCTAGGGGTAAACCCCGGTAATCTGGCACAGGTGACCCGTTCTTTCCTTTTGTTCACCGTGGGTCAGTGTCTCTTTGGTGACTCCAAGGTGGTATAAATATTCGCATGGTTGCCTTCTTCTAAAATCTCTGGGATGTGGATACCTAGGATTGGGGCGGGGCTACTTATTTATATTTGTTACGGTCTCTGGATCTGTTATCATATAGAAACCGAGGCATCCAGGGAGTGGGCTACATCCTCTAGGTAATCTCTTATTCTTATGCTCATTTCTTTTCATTTGGATGCATTCTTTCACTTTGATTTTTCAAATCAACCTGGTGCTATGAGAATATGGAGATTATGGCTCCCACACTGAAGGACCCTAAGCATTGCCCATCCCCGTAGTTGTGAGATGGGGAGACAATCGGGTAGTTAGGAGCCGATTCCATTCTCCAGGGACCACTGCCCATTTCTCTCCTAAATGGCATTACAAAGGTAAGCCATGCTTTGTCATTAAATCTCCTCATGTTTTGTGCCATACTTATTTTTCCTTGAATCTGCAGGTCACTTGGAGATCGTTTCTTCATCCTCTCACATTCCCAGACCCTAATGAAGCTGCTCAGGTAAATATTTATCAGAGAACCGAGTCCTATTCAGAGGGATATGGGACCATGTATTATCCGGAGTGCATTCCTGTGGACGAGATTGAGAGTTTGGCTAGTGGAGTATGGGATGAATCATTCCTCGATTGGGATAGGGACTACAGAGCCTTCCTGGAGGAGACAGTATGCACCCCTCTAGGCCCTGATGGTCCGGTGGTACGTTGCCCATTTTAAAGTATTTCCTTCATGTTTCAAATTCTCTTTGCCTTGGTCTTGACTATTGCTCTTTTAAGGGAGAATACGGCATGTAGCTCCTTCGACAGTTCAGTCACACATAAGTGCTGTTGGTCCATTGCAAACTAGACCTTCCACTTATGTGGGTGGGTCCCTTAGGATAGCCACCATCCCCTTCATGGCTTCCCCGCTTGGTGTTATCCCAACGCGGCCGATCCTAGCCTCCCTCATCTTCTAGAGCGGAGAACAAATGTAGATGCTTCCCTTGGGCTGCCCATTCCTTTTGACTATGTGAGTATCTGACCATTTTTCAATTAACTTTCAACTTCCTTTGGCTGATATGCTCTTTTTCAAGTGTCTTCGGAGGTCTATTTTGAGATTAGGAAGATACATCATGGCTTATGTGAGGTGATGATCCAAGGTATTTTTTATCTCTTTCTTTTGCTTTTTGCCCTTCTTTCATAATTTTTCTTCATGATCCTCTCCTATATTCGTTAGGATGGAAGGGTTGTCACCTTGGAGAGCCAAGTCAGCTCCTACCAACAAGAAATTGCCCAGCAAGATGCACTGATTCAAGATCTGACCCAGAGGCTGGAGAACACCGGACTGGCATCCATGAGTTCCCCAGTATTCCACGAGGATGATTTAGAGTACGGTTCTAATAATGACTTTACTTCTTAGGGACTTGTTCCTGTAGTTCCTGCAAGTGCAAACACATGTATGTTTTTCTTTTTTTCCTCCCCTTATTTGTTCATCATTTTTATTTTGATGTCTTTATGAATGAAAATATATCTCTGACACAAAGAGAACCTTTTTTTTTTTGTTTTTGGTTGTGGTTTGCAACGTTTAGGCATAATCAATTCCACAACTCAAGTAATAATTAGAATAATTGGGATAACACAAAAATCCAAATACTTCCTCATTCTATTATCAAGCGAATTACATGAAAAGGGGAACAATTTTCCTACCATTGACAGGATAGGTAAGTAACAAGGTGAGGAGACAACTCTTGAGGTGGGTGAAATTTCACTAACTCTTCTGGGTCCATCACATCGAGCCTATATTGTTGGCCAATGTATGTAGGCAAATAAAAGGATGAGTGAGTCAATCCCATCAACCTGATGTAATTGTAGCCAGGGGTCTTCATCAAAAAATCTTCTTATGGCCTCCCTGGGCATTTCCATGCAATCTCTTACACAGATCTTTCCTATAGGTACTCCTCCCAGTCAATGAGAAGGTTGAATTTTGGAACTTCTCTCTTATTCTAGTAGCAAAGAACTCCGAGTGGGCCTCCTTTTAATGGTTTAGTTAACTTTAGTTTGTCGAGGAGCCAAATCTGAAAAATAGCAGGACTCCCTTAATAATGATCTAGTCCAAATCTATGGCCATGGCCATGTCATCGAATCCCTTGAATGTTTCTGCAAGAACTGTAGGGATGATGTCACCTCCTTTCTTCAACTATTTTACCACCTCAATCAGAACGAGCAGTGCACCATGCCCCGGAGTCTAAAAAACATAGCGAGCTATCATACAAAGTAGATAAGCATCCCGTGATCTCTGTTGATGAATTCCTCCTATTGATAGATATTGGAAAAAGATCTGGGCCACCTTTAGAATATCAATCTTCTCATATCTAAAAAATTGCTTTACTTCCACATCTTTCCATCCGAAGAAGTCCTGAATTTCTTCTGAATAATCTTTATTTAAAGATGGTTGGAATTACTTGTCTTTGAGTGGAGATAATATACAAACTCAGAATTCTTCGAGAGTTGGGCAGATCTCTACTAATCCAAACTAAATACATCCAAATTTACATCCCAGTGTTGAGGCACCTACTAGAGTAATTGGTGATGTAATTTCAGACACCCGATCCAACCAAGAAATGACATATTCATGGATTCTAACAATCTTGGTGGGCATATTCATGTCTAAGGTTCATTTTCTCAATGTCTCATCCAATGAGCTCATGACTTTTCCTAAAACCAAAAGAGATATGATGATTTATCAAACCATTACTCATTAGCTAATGACTCAAACAAGCCTTTACCACTGTTGCATTATGTTTTCTTTTTTTCTTTTTACTGATCAAGGATGGGGAATAAACTGGCCTTGATAAATCGGTACTGGGTGGTAGTTTTCTTTTGCGAGATGAAATCCTGGATAAGAGTTTGATGGACCATATGTGAACGACAGATAACTAATGGCCTTGCATGCCAAGTGGCGATTCTTGGGAGACAGAATCCTAGATAAGAATTTGACAGGTCGATAGGTGAAGGACAGATACCTAATGGCCATGTATACCAAACGATGATTCTTGGGGGAATAAACTATGATGATCTTTTAAGATACCTTGATTATTAATTTAGGAACCAATTTATTGTGAGATGGTTGAGGCCACACTTGCACATATCAAGTTGCCTACATATTCCTCGAAAAGAATCAGGTCTGACGTAGTTTAGGTCATTCACCCTTTCAGGCATAATATTTCTTGAGTTGATCCATGTTGACCAGTCTAGGTATTTCTTCACCGTTGTGGTCTATGAGTTTCATAGCTTTTCCTAGTAAAATCTCTTTGACAATGAAAGGGCCACTCCAGTTGGGCTTGAATTTTTCTCTTGGGTTATGAATTAGGGCTATTTGTTCTTGAAGAACAAGTTCACCTTCCTCTATGTGGCGGGCTTCACATTCTTGTCAAAGGCCTTGGGCATTCTCAGTTGATATTTTTTCAGATTATCCATGGCTTTCATACGCCTTTCATCGAGAAAATTGAGCTCATCATATTCGGCCCCCACCCACTCTCGTTCAGGTAACTAACTATCAAGAAGCACCCTTAGGGATGGTACTAGGATTTTCATGGGCAGAATCGCCTCGACTCCATATACCAAAGAAAAAGGGGTTGCCCCTGTCGAAGATTATACAGAAGTTCGATATGCCCATAATGCAAGGGGTAACTTATCAGTCCAATCCTTATGTGTTTTAGTCATTTTCTATAGGATGACTTTGATATTATTGTTGGCTGCTTCCATTGCCACATTGGTCTGTGGCCTATAAATGGTAGAGCAATGCCTTCTGATATCGAACTTTGTGCAGTTTTGTCAGTCTTGCCTCAGAAATGGGATCCCTGATCTGATATCAATTCTTAAGGTACTTTATATCGGGAAATGATATTTTCTTGGATGAATTTGGCTACCTTAGCAGACATGAGGACCGCATATGACTAAGTTTCTATCCACTTGGTGAAATAATCAATGGCTTCCAAGATGAACTCGTGACCATTAGATGCTTTGGGGTTGATCTTCCCAATAATATCGATCCCCCAAGTGAAGAATGGCCAAGGTGAACTGAGCGAATGCAACTCTATTGGTGGGATATGTATGATGTTAGCAAATATCTGACAACTTGTGACATTTCTTGACAAAGTCCATGCAATCCACTTCCATTATGTTCCAGTAATATCCTAGCCTGAGGATCTTTTTAGATAACATGTTGGCATTCATTTGGGGTCCACGCAATCCGCTTCCATTATGTTCCAGTAATACCCAGCTTGCTCCTCGTCCACACACAACAACTGTATTCCATCATAGGATCTCTTGCATAACAAATCCTCTTGAAAAATAAACTAGGTGGCATATCTCCTTAGAAATTTCTTTTCTTTGTCAGTTGTTTCAAATGGGTACTTCCTTTCCCTAATGAAATCCACTATGTGAGAGAACCAAGACCGACCATCTGTAGTGAGAGAGTTTACCAAATTCTGATAAATGGGCCTGCTTTTTTGTTCCACCAAGAATGATCGAACTCTAGCCATAGGGTTACATTATACCATGGAAGAAAAGGTTGCAAGGGCATCAGTAAACCTGTTGTTATCTCTATGAAAGTATTCAAATGAGATCTTCTCAAAGTGTTTAACCACCTCTTCCAGATGTTCTTGATATGGCTTTAACTTTTTCTCTGGTCTTCCATTTTCCCTGTGACTAGCAAATGACGATGGATGAATCATCGTAAACCTTGATCCTTTTTACTCCAATTGTCAAAGTAGTTTTGAGCCCCAAAGCACAAGCTTCATATTTGACAATATTGTTGGTACAGAGAAAATCGAGGAAGAATGATGAAAGCAAATAAAGGCCGTAAGGAGTGACAAGCAATATTCCTACACCACACCCCTTTTGATTAGCCGCTCCATTAAAGAATAACTTCCATTCATTAGCTGTGTTTTCTTCCTCTATTGCTGTGATTTCTTTATCGAGAAAGGCATCATCCAAGGATCTTTTATCTTCTGTGGGGTGGGCAGCCAAATGATCGACTATGGCCTGCCCCTTGATAGATTTCTGAGTAACATAGGTGATGTCAAACTCTGATAGCAAAAGTAACCAATGGGACATCCTTCCTGTTAGGGCTGATTTCTCGAAGAGGTACTTGATGGGATACATCCTTAAGATCAAGTGCACTGGATAGGAAACTATGTAGTGTTGCAACCTTTTCATTTCCCAAATCAATGTAGCACAAGTTCTTTCCAAAGATGTGTACCGTGTCTCATATTCCAAGAACTTCTGATTAAGGTAGTATATGACATGCTCTGCCCCTTCTTTCATCTCTTTCTATGTTAGCAAAGAGCCCATAGAATATTCTCCTACGGTTAAGTACAAGAGAAGTGGTTCACCTTCCACCGATGGTATCAATACTGGTGGGTTCATGAGGTATCCTTTGATTTTGTCAAACACTTGTTGGCATTGGTCATTCCATTTTATGGGCTGATCATTCTTTAACAGCTTGAAAATTGGTTCACAGATTGTAGTCAACTGAGGTATGAATTTGCTAATATACTGGATGTGACCCAAAAATCCTCATATTTGCTTCTCAGTCTGAAGCGTGGGCATTTCCTGAATTGCCTTGATCTTGATAGGGTTGACTTCAACGCCTCTTTCACTCACCAAGAAACTTAACAACTTTCTTACTGTTACCCCGAATACACACTTCTAAGGATTCAACTTTAGATGATATTTCTTGATTCTTTCAAAGAATCACCTTAGCTCAGGAATATGCCCCTACCAATCTTTTGACTTTACTTTCATGCCATCCACGTAGAGTTCCACATCTCTATCCATCATATCATGCAATATGGTTGTAGCTACTCTTTGATAAGTTACCTCAGTGTTCTTTAGTCCAAAAGGCTGTAGACTCCCAATTTTATCACCCTCCCCTAGCTATGATGAAATATGGATCTTGGACGCGACTTCCAGCTTCCAACCAATAGAGATGCTGATAGAAACACTCTTGGGCCTAAATCCCTAGAAGGGGGTCCTCATACGGGAGAGAAGGGGGTCCAATTTTATTTTTTTATATACGATGAAATCCAGTCAAGATGATCATACAGATGGATAGTGCTTGAAAATACGATTCTAACGATATATGGTACACCAAAATTGGACCGTAGAATTGCCTACAATCTTCCCTGGAAAATCACATTTTTTCCCTCATGTCACGCACACCGACCAACTAGCCAGCCAGCCCAGCCTGGCTTACAAGCCTTTGCCACATGCTGCACACCCCGTCGCACAGCCTGCATGCCCCTTTACCTTCTATGTGCCCCTATCACACAGCCTGGGTGCCCTTGCCTCATTGCATGCGTGCCCTTGTCGCTTAGCCTGTATGCCCCCACTGCATGCATGCATGCCCTTGTAGCATGCATGTGCATGTTGCCCACACACCCATGTCAGCTTGACCCACACGTTGTGCACATTGCCTACACACCTATGCATGCACTTGCCCATTGCCCATGCCTGCACCACCTTAGCCATTACTCATACGTCATCCATCATGCACCCGTGACATCACCAACACTACCTGCCTAAATTAACCATACCTCGGGCACTTCGGCTCGGTCCCGTGCACTGTTAGCGGTTGGGATTGGTGTTTCTCTCTCTCATTTTTCTGAAAACCACCTTTATGGCTAAAATTTCTCTCTCCTCTCACTTTTCTGAAAATCACCTTTTTTTTGGTTAAAATTTCTTCCGCTTTTCTGAAAACCACCTTTTTTGGCTAAAATTTATCTCTTCTAGTTTTTCAAAAACCCCCTTTTACCCACTGGACAAAAGTCCTCCCCACCCATTTTTACCTTCAACTCCCCCCTTTACCCATTGAACAAAAATTCTATCCCCTCAATTTAAGTAAGAGCTCCCCTTTCGTCCACTGGATAAAGGGATTCCCCCTCTCCTATTTGGCCAAAAAAACTATAAATACCCCTTCCCTTAGAAAAAACAGACCAACACACCAGAATCCCCCTTCACTCTTTCATAGTGAAATTTTTCTCCCCTCCCCCTCTTGATTTTCTTCTGATCTTTGGAGTGATCTTCATCAAGATCCAAAAACTCATTCGGATCTTCGAAGTCTTCTTCGGGATCTTGAAGATCTTCAGTCCAAATTCTTAGTTAGATCCAATTTTTAGTCAAAAATAATATGTTCTTGAGCCACCTCCCTTGAGTGTTCTTGAGTGTTCTTGAGCATTCTTGACCCCCCCTTTTTTATGTTCTTCGGGTCTATAAAGAGATCTTCGTTAAGATCTGAAACTCTATTCAAATCTTCAAAGTGTTCTTTGGGACTATGGAGTTCTTCAATCGACTTTATGGTTAGCCGTTTCCTTTCAGAAATAACCATTCCTAGCCGAACCCCTATCCGAGTGTCCTTGGAATATTTTCAGAAATACCCATTCTGAACGGAAGCTCTGCTAGAGTGCCACCTCATCTCAAGCCCAGAAACAACCTTCCCTAGCCGAAACGCTGTCTGAATCCAAATCTAAAAGCGACCGTTCTTAGCCAAAACTCTGTCCAAATACCATCAGAATCAGCATCTCTTAAGAAAAAAAGTTAGAGGTCAAGACCATCTTCTCCTGAGCCAGGAGAACACGAAAGACAGTCTGAACCAGTACTAGTCAGGGCCTACCCCTATTGACCCGAAATAGGGGTTAAGTTTAGGTATAATTTCTCAACCAACTCGTCATAATATAGACTTTATACATATGCCTTGTTTTAGTGTATGTAGTAGTTTGAATCCAATTAATGTATATATGTGTGATAACTTAGCCATACATGTGGAATAGTAATAATTATGAAAAATATTCATTCTCAAGCATCTAGCAAGAAGACCGTTTGAATCGGGTAGATTAGGCCCTTTTTTTGAGAATCGTGCCCAAATCTGTAACCTGACAGTTACCTTAAATCTCTGGACCAAACCAATTTTTGGGCCTTTTTCTCAGGAATCGTGCCCACCCCTGGGTCCTAGGCCCATAACCCTAGGTGGTGACTCTAAACCCTATTTGTATGGTCCTGATCCCCGAATTGGACCATCATCAAAACCCCCATCTCAAATGACAACTTTTACACTCTTGCGAAATAGGCCTCCAAGTATCACCAAGCGGTAATACGGCGGTGCAGGGCCCGTAAGCAAAGCACACCACAACACGACCCCCTCCCCTCACATAAAAGTGAAGGAGAGAGGAGAAAGGATGCGGATGCCTAGTTCATTTCTTCGACTGTGACACTCACAGTGGCGACTCCATTGGGGACCATGTCAAGCTTCCGATACTAAATGCTACCTTTAAATGCAAGAATATATTTCCACCACAATTGTTTGAAAACAGGTTTGGCTAACCCCATGTTTGTAATTGTATTCACTACCTACATCGTGCTTGAAGTGAAATCATTTGGTGAGTGACTCCCTATCATGCCCGCACCCTCGAGGGGGTCCTGGCACTTTATAATATTCTGAGATTGAATTGCATCATCAAATAGTGAGGATGTCCGTATTTGTGCCACCACCCTCAGGGAGGTCGGTGCACTTTTTAATATTTTGAGATCGAATGATGGTTACCTACATTACACTTTTGCATAATACACGGTTCCACCACCCCATGGGCAATTGCTTAACCTCATGTGTAGTCACGAGTAATAGGCAAGGAAGTCACCCCCTTAATCTTGTACCTATGGGTATATCAAAAGGGTCACGCAGCTTACGTATATAGATCCTGTCAAGGAAGCCTTGTCGGTCTTATTGCTTCCACCATATGGTCACGTCATGTAGAAAATTGATGAAGAAGCTAGGAGTGCCACAAGCTAACTATAAAACTTGTTTGCGATCTTAAAAAAGAATATTCCTATGTTATATTCCCGTCGTAAAGAATTGCGTTCTTAAGTGGGTTTCGAATAAAAGGTATCCCTCCTCCTTAAGGAAAAAGTCCAGATATGACTCAGGGGCTATCTCATCAGAGATGTCAAGTCCCGAGAAGTCCCGAGAAAATCAAGAGGAAGGACACCTAGTGGGAAAAAGAATAAGGAAAACATGACTTTATTATATAGAATGTCTTATGGGAATATTCTCAACAAGCCATTTGTATGAACTTCTCGCTTATGACATTGGGTGGACCTAGGGCTTCAAACCCTACCCACCCCTACCATTTAGCGGACTGACCTTGGATGAATTAATGTTTGTTAATTTAGTGAATGTATGAATAATGGGTTGGGAATTCAAGAATTCTAAAATAAACCACTTTTGGTTTAGGCACAATTTCACACCTCAAGTATTCTCTGCGGTCCCTTTGGATGCATCAGGGTAATCGATTGACTCACCTAAGTCTAGAATCACCTTCGTCATCTCTTCGAGATTGTCTACTACCAGGTGATTATAGCCCCGTAAGCATGGATCCACCCAACATGGAAACACCCGAACAGCCCTGGTTCCATCCCATGGAGACCTTACAGACAGAAATTATTGAAGTCAAGAGAGGGATAGCTCAGATATTGCATACACTTCAAAACCCTCCTATAGTTGATCCTAGGAATGAGCCGGCATCGACTATGGGAGATGTGGAGCAGAATGGAGCTATAGGTCATTGTGGAAATCCTTCCTGAGTTAACTCAGGAGAACCAGAGCATGTCCAACTAACTGACCAGAGAGAATCTTCACCTACCCATCTGAGTGGTCAACGAGGGGCCTATTCCAAGGTCCCTCCTCCTAGGGTATTGATTGAAGATGAAGAAGAGGAATTTGTAGCACACTGCTTTGAGCCTCTGGAGATGGAGAAAGAAAGGAAACTCAGAGAGCAATTAGAGAAGTTGGAGAACATAATTCGAGCAGGAAAAGGCTCAGAAGGCCAAAACAGCAAACAAAAAAACCCTAAAACATAGACCCGAAATCACAAACCCCTAACCTTAAACCAGTAGACCTAAAGCCCTATACACTAAACCCTAAACCCTAAACCCTAAACCCTATGCCCACAACCCAAAACCCAAAACCATAAACTCTGAATCCTAAACCCCAAACCCTTAATCCTAAAACTGAACCCAAAACCCAAAACCCTAAGCCCTAAACTCGAAACCCCAAATCCCAAACCCCAAACCCTAAACCCAAAACCCTAAACCCTAAACCCTAAACCCAAAAATCCAAAAACCTAAACCCAAAACACTAAACCCAAATACCTAAACAAAAAACACTAAACCCAAAACCCAAAACCCAAAACCCAAAACCGTTAACCCAAAACCCAAAACCCAGAACCCAGAACCCAGAACCCTACACCCAAAACCCAAAACCCAAAACCCAAATACCTAAACCCAAAACACTGAACCCAAAACCTTAAACCGTAAAGTCTAAAGCTAAACACTAAGCACTAAACCGCAAACCCTCAATCCTAAATCCTAAATCCTAAATGCTAAAACCCTAAAACCTAAACCCAAATCCCTAAACCATGAACCCCAAATCCTAAATCCTAAACGCTAAAGCCCTATATGCTAAACCCTATATCCTAAATGCTATACCCTATGCCCTAAACCCTAAATCCTAAACCTTATATCATAAACCCTAAAATCAAAACCCTAAACCCTAAACCCAAATCCCTAAGCCATAAACAAAAACCCTAAACCCTAAATCTTATACCCTAATCCCTAAACCAAAAGCATAACACCCTGAACCATAAACCCCAAAAAAAGAAACCCTAAACCCTACACCCTAAATCCCAAACCCCTAACCCTAAACCTGAGCTCTAAAGCCCTACACTTTAAACCTTAAAGCCTAAACCTTATACCCTAAACCCTAAACCCTAAACCCTAAACCCCAAACCCAAATCGGTAAACCCGAAATCCAAAATGCTAAACCCTAAATCCTAAACCCCAAACCCTTAACCCTAAACCCATACCTGAAACCCTAAATCCTAAACCCTAAACCATTAACCCTGAACCCTGATCCCTAAACCCAAAACCCTAAGCCCTAAACCCCAAACCCCAAACCCCAAATCCTAAAACCTAAACCCTAAACCTAAACCCAAATCCCTAAACCCTAAACCTACAACACTAAACCCAATAACCTAAAACCAACACACTAAACCCAAAACCCTGAACCCTAAACTGTCAATCAAAAACCCTAAACCCTAAACCCAAAACCCTAAAGCCTAAACCCCTAACCTTAAACCAAAAACCCTAACCCAAAAACCCAAAAGCCAAAAACCCTATACACTAAACCGTTAATCATACCCGAAACTCTAAAAGCTAGACCCTAAACCCAATACCCTAAACCCTAAAGCCTCAAACTCTAATCTCTAAACACTAGACCCTAAACCCAAAACACTAAACCCTAAACCCTAAAACCACCACACTAAACCCTAAACCGAAAAACGTCCACACTAAACCCTAAACTGAAAAACCTTGATCCTTAAACCCTAAGTCCAAAACCCTAAACCCTAAACCATAAACCCTAAGCCTTAAACTCTAAACCCAAAACCCAAAACCCAAAACCCTAAACCCAGAATCATAAACCTAAACCCAAATCCCTAAACCCTAAACCTATAACACTAAACCCAATAACCTAAAACCAACACACTAAACCCAAAACCATGAACCCTAAACTGTTAACAAAAAACCCTAAACCCTAAACCCAAAACCCTAAATCCTAAACCCCTAACCCTAAACCCAAAAACCCTAAACCCAAAAAACCTAAAGCCAAAACCCTATACACTAAACTGTCAATCATAAACCCTAAACTCTAAAAGCTAGACCCTAAACCCAATACCCTATACCCTAAACCATAAAGCCCCAAACTCTACTCTCTAAACACTAAAGCCTAAACCCAAAACACTAAGCCCTAAACCCTAAAACCTCCACCCTAAACCATAAACCCTAAGCCTTAAACCCTAAACTTGAAACCCAAAACCCTAAACCCAGAACCATAAACCTAAACCCTAAACCAAAAATTCAAAGCCCTAAATCCTGTACCTTATACCAAAATCCCTAAACCCTAAACCCTAAACCCTGAACCGAAAACCCTAAACCCTAAACCTAAAACACTATACCCTAAAACTTAAACCAAAAACCCTGAACACTAAAACTTACACCCTAAACCCAAAAGCGAAAAACCCTAATCCTTAAACCCTAAATCCCAAAACCCTATACCCTAAATCCTAAACCCTAAAACCAAAATCCTAAACTCTAAACCCAACACCCAAAACCCAAAACCCAAAACCCAAAACCCAAAACCCAAAACCCAAAACCCAAAATCCTAAACCCAAAACCCTAAACACTAAACCCTAAACCCTAATTTATAAACCATAAACCCAAAAGCCTTACTCTATACCTTATACCCTAACCCTCAACCAAAACCCTAACACCCTAAACCATAAACCTCAAACAAAAAAACCCTAAACCATAGACCCACCCCTAACCTTAAACCTGAAGCCCTAAAGACCTATACTCTAAACCCTAAATCCTAAACACTAAACCTTATACCCCAAACCCTGAGCCCTAAACCCTAAACCCCAAACCCTAAACCCAAAACCATAAATCCTAAACCCAAAAACCTAAACCTAAAATCCTAAACCCAAAATACTAAACCCAAATACCTAAACCAAAAACACTAAACCCTAAACTGTTAACCCAAAACCCAAAACCCTAAACAAAAAACCCAAAAACCTAAATCCAAAAACACAAAACCCAAATACATAAACCCAAAACACCAAACCCAAAACCCTAAACACAAAACCCAAAAACCTAAATCCAAAAACACAAAACCCAAATACATAAACCCAAAACACCAAACCCAAAACCCTAAGCCTTAAAGTGTAAAGCCTAAATCCTAAGTCCTAAACCATAAACCCTCAATCTTAAATCATAAACCCTAAAACCCTAAAACCTAAACCCAAATCTCTAAACCCTGAAACCCTACCCTAAAGCCCAATATGCTAAACTCTATATCATAAATGCCACACCCTATGCCCTAAACACTTAATCCTAAACCATATACCCTAAACCCTAAAATCCAAACCCTAATCCCTCCTAAACCCTAAACATTTTACCCTAATCCCTGAACGAAAACCATAACACCCTGAACCATAAACCCTAAAAAAAAAAATCCCTAAACCCTAGACCCTAAATCCCAAACCCCTAACCCTAAACTTGAAGCCCTAAAGCCCTACACTCTAAACCCTAAACCTTATACCCGTAACCGTAAACCCAAAACCCTAAACCCCAAATCCTAAACCCTAAACCATTAACCCTAAAACCAAACCCTAAACCCTAAATCCTAAAACCCAAAACATTAACCCTAAACGCAAAACCCTAAGCCCTAAACCCCAAACCCCAAACAAAAAATCTTAAACCCTAAACTGTTAACCAAAAACCCTAAGCCCTGAACCCAAAATCCTAAAGACTAAACCCTAAACCCTAAACCCTAAACCCAAATTCCTAAAGACTAAACCCCAAACCCTAAACTAAAAACCCAAAACCCTAATCCCCAAACCCTAAAGCTAAAACCCTATACCCTAAACCGCCAACCCTAAACCCTAAACCCTAAACCCTAAAAGCTAGACACTAAACCCAACACCTTATACCCTAAACCTTAATGCCTCAAACTCTAATCTCTAAGCCCAAAACCTTAAACCCTAAACCATAACCCCTAAGCCCTAAACCCTAAACTCGAGACACAAAACCCTGAACCCTTAACCATAAACCTTAAACCCTAAACCAAAAATCCTAAACCTTATACCCCAATCCCTTAACCCTAGGCCTTGAACCCAAAACCCTAAACCCTAAACCCTAATCCCTAAACTGTAAACCTAAAACACTCAACCCTAAATCTTAAACCAAAAACCCTAAACCCTAAGACCTACACCCTAAACCCAAAAGCCAAAAAACCTAATCCTTAAAGCCTAAATCCCAAAATCGTAAACCTTAAACCACAAACCCTAAACCCTAAATCCAAAACCCTAAACACAAAACCCAAAACAATAAACCCTAAACCCTAAACCCTAAACCCTAATCCCTAAGCCATAAACCCTAAACCTAAACCCTATACCTTATACCCTAAACCCTAAACCAAAACCCTAACACCCTGAAACTATAAACCCCAAACAAAAAAATCGTAAACCATAAACCCTAAATCACAAACTCCTGACCTTAAACCGGAAGCCCTAAAGCCCTATATGCTAAACCCTAAACCCTAAACACTAAACCTTATATCCCAAGCCCTAAAAGCTATACCCAAAACCCAATACCCAAAACCCTAAACTCTGAATCCTAAACCCAAACCCTTAAACCTAAACGCTGAACCTAAAACCAAAAATCCTAAGCCCAAAACCCCAAACCTCAAACCCTAAACCCTAAACCCAAAATCCAAAACCCAAAACCCAAAACCCAAAACCCTAAACCCCAAACCCAAAAACCTAAACCCAAAAACCTAAATCCAAAACACTAAACCCAATTACCTAAACCAAAGACACTAACCCCAAAACCCTAAACACTAAACCGTTAACACAAAGCCCCAAACCCAAAGTCCAAAACCCTAAACCCAAAACCCTAAACACTAAATCCAAAAACCTAAACCTAAAAACACTGAACCCAAATACCTAAACCCAAAATACTAATCCCAAAACCTTAAACCTGAAAGTTTAAAGCCTAAACTCTAAGCCCTAAACCGCAAACCCTCAATCCTAAATCCTGAACACTAAAACCTAAATCCTAAAGTCTAAAACCCTAAAACTTAAACCCAAATCCCTAAACCCTGAACACCTAACCCTAAACCCTGAACCCTAAAGCCCTATACGCTAAACCTTATATCCAAAATGCTATTCCCTATGCCCTAAACCCTAAATCCAAAACCCTATACCATAACCCTGAAATCAAAACCCTAAACCTGAATCCCTAAGCCATAAATCAAAAACCGTAAACCCTAAACCCTAAACCTTATACCCTAATCCATAAACCAAAACCATAACACCCTGAACCATAGATCCTAAA
>NC_056566.1:20201979-20251683 GCF_013358625.1 Macadamia integrifolia
AAAAAAAAAAAAAAAACCCTAAGCCCTAGACCCTAAATCCCAAACCCCTAACCCCTAAAGCCCTACACTCTAAAACCTAAATCCTAAACCCTAAACCTTATACCCTAAACCCTAAATCCTAAACCCAAAATCCAAAAACCTAAACCCTAAATCCTAAACCCCAAACCTTTAAACCTAAACCAAAACCCTAAACCCTAAATCCTAAACCCCAAACCATTAACCCTAAATCCTGATCCCTAAACCAAAAACCCTAATCCCTATCCCTAAACCCCAAACATAAACCTTAAACCTAAACCCAAATCCCTAAACCCAAAACCCTGAACCCTAAACTGTTAACCAAAAACCCTATACTCTAAACCCAAAATCCTAAAGCCTAAATCCCTAACCTTAAACCAAAAACCCTAATCCCCAAACCCTAAAGCTAAAACCCTATACACTAAACCGTCAGTCATAAACACTACACCGTAAAAGCTAGACCCCAAACCCAATACCCTATACCCTAAACCCTCAAGCCTCCAACTCTAATCTCTAAACACTAAGGCATAAACCCTAAACCCTAAAACTTTCACCCTAAACCATAAATCCCAAAACCCTGATCCTTAAACCCTAAGCCCAAAACCCTAAACCCTAAACCATAAACCCTAAGCCCTAAACCCTAAACCCAAAACCCAAAATCCTAAAAACCCTAACCATAAACCTTAAACCCTAAACCAAAAATCCTAAGCCCTAAACCCTAAACCTTATACCTCAATCCCTAAACCCTAAACCCAAAACCTAAAACACTATACCCTAAACCTTAAACCAAAAACCCTAAACCCTAAAACTTACACCCTAAACCAAAGCCAAAAACCCTTATCCTTAAACCCTATATCTTAAAACCCCAAATCCTAAACCCTAAACCCTAAACCCTAAACCTAAAGCCAAAAACCCAAAACCCTAAACCCTAAACCCATTCTATAAACCATAAACCCAAAAGCCTATACCTTATACCCTAAACCCTAAACCCTAAACCAAAACCCTATGACCCTGAACCATAAGCCCCAAACAAAAAAACCCTAATCCATAGACCCACCCCTAACCTTAAACCTAAAGCCCTAAAGCCCTATACCCTAAACCCTAAATCCTAAACATTAAACCATACACCCCAAACCTTACCCCCTAAACCCCAAACCCCAAACTCCAAACCCCAAACCCTAAACCTAAACCCTAAACCCTAAACCCTAAACCCAAAAACCAAAACCGAAATACCTAAACCAAAAACTGAAAATCCAAAACCCTAATCTATTAACCCAAAACCCAAAACCCAAAACCCAAAACCCTAAACCCAAAAACCTAAACGCAAAAACACTAAACCCAAATACCTAAACTCAAAACACTAAACCTGAAACCCTAAGCCTTAAAGTCTAAAGCCTAAACCCTAAGCCCTAAACCATAGACCCTCAATCCGAAATCCGAAACCCTAAAACCCTAAAACCTAAACCCAAATCTCTAAACCGTGAAACCCTAACCCTGAACCCTAAAGCCTATATGCGAAACCTTATATCCTAAATGCTATACCCCATGCCCTAATCCCTAAATCCTAAACCCTAATCCCTAAGCCATAAACCAAAAACCCTAAACCCTAAACATTTTACCCTAATCCCTGAACCAAAACCATAACAACCTGAACCATAAACCCTAAAAAAAAATCCCCAAACACTAGACCCTAAATCCCTAAGCCATAAACCAAAAACCCTAAACCCTAAACATTTTACCCTAATCCCTGAACCAAAACCATAACACCCTGAACTATGAACCCTAAAAAAAAATCCCAAAACCCTAGACCCTAAATCCCAAACCCCTAACCCTACACCTGAAGCCCTAAAGCCCTACTCTCTAAATAATAAACCCTAAACCTTATACTCGTAACCCTAAACCCAAAACCCTAAACCCTAAATCTTAAACCCCAAACCCTTAACCCTAAAACCAAACCATAAACCCTAAATCCTAAAACCCAAACCATTAACCCTAAACCCTGATCCCTAAACCCAAAATCCTAAGCCCTAAACCCCAAACCCCAAACCCCAAACCCCAAACCCCAAACCCAAAATCCTAAACCCTATACCCTAAACCTAAACCCAAATCCCTAAGCCCTAAATCTATAACACTAAACCCAATAACCTAAAACCAACACACTAAACCCAAAACCTAAACTGTTAATCAAAAACCATAAACCCTAAACCCAAAATCCTAAAGCCAAAAATCCAAACCCTAATAAACCCAAAACCCTAATCTCCAAACCCTAAAGCTAAAACCCTATACCCAAAACCGCCAACCATAAACCCTAAACCCTAAAAGCTAGATCCTACACCCAACACCCTATACCCTGAACCCTAAAGCCTCAAACTCTAATGTCTAAGCCCTAAAGCCTAAACCCAGACCCTAAAACCACCACCTTAAACCCTAAACCACAAAACCCTGATCCATAAATCCTAAGCCCAAAACCCTAAACCCTAAACCATAAAACCTAAGTCCTAAACCCTAAACCCGAAACACAAAACCCTAAACCCTTAACCAAAAATCCTAAACCCTATACCCTAAACCTTATACCCCAATCCCTAAACCCTAGGCCCTGAACCCAAAACCCAAAACCCTAAACCCTAAACCTAAAACACTATACCCTAAATCTTAAACCAAAAACCCTAAATCCCAAAATTGTAAACCCTAAACCACAAACCCTAAACCCTAAATCCTAAACCATAAACACAAAACACCAAAATACTAAACCCTAAACCCTAAACCCTAAACCCTAAACCCTAATCCCTAAACCATAAACCAAAAACCCTAAACCCTGTACCTTATACCCTAAACCCTAAACCCTAAACCCTAAACCAAAACCCTAACACCCTGAACCATAAACCCCCCAAAAAAAGCCCGTAAACCATAGACCCTAAATCACAAACCCCTAACCTTAAACCTGAAGCCCTATAGCTCTATACGCTAAACCTAAACCCTAAAAACTTAACCTTATATCCCAAACCCTAAACCTTGTACCCAAAACCCAAAACCCTAAACTCTGAATCCTAAACCCCAAACTCTTAATCCTAAACACTGAGCCCAAAACCCAAATCCCCAAACCACAAACCCAAAACCCAAAACCCTAAACCCTAAACCCAAAAACCTAAACCCAAAAACCTAAATCCAAAGCACTAAACCCAAATACCTAAACCAAAAAGACTAAATCCAAAACCCTAAACCCTAAACCTTAAGTCGTTAACACAAAACCTAAAACCCAAAACCCAAAAACCAAAACCTAAAGCCTAAAACCTTAAACCCAAAACACTGATCCCAAAACCTTAAACCTGAAAGTTTAAAGCCTAAAAACCCTAAGCCTTAAACCGCAAACCCTCAATCCTAAATCTTGAACCCTAAATCCTAAATGCTAAAACCCTAAAACCTAAACCCAAATCCCTAAACCCTAAATCCCTAACCCTAAACCCTGAACCCTAAAGCTCTATATGCTAAACCCTATATCCTAAATGCTCTACCCTATGCCCTAAACCCTAAATCCTAAACCTTATACCGCAAACCCTGAAATCAAAACCCTAAACCCCAATCCCTAAGCCATAAACCAAAAGCCTAAAACCCTAAACCTTATACCCTAATCCCTAAGCCAAAACCAAAACACCTTGAACCATAAACCCTAAAAAAAAAAGAAAATACCCTAAGCCCTAGACCCTAAATCCCAAACCCCTAACCCCTAAAGCCCTACATTCTAAATCCTAAACCCTAAACCTTATACCCGTAACCGTAAACCCAAAATTCAAAACCATAAACCCTAAATCCTAAACCCCAAACACTTAACCCTAAACCAAAACCCTAAACCCTAAATTCTAAACCCCAAACCATTAACCCTAAACCCTAATTCCTAAACCCAAAATACTAAGCCCTAAACCCCAAACCCCAAATCCCAAATCCTAAACCCTAAACCCTAAACCCTAAACCTAAACACAAATCCCTAAGCCCTAAACCTATAACACTAAACCCAATAACCTAAAACCAACACACTAAACCCAAACCCTGAACCCTAAACCGTTAACCAAAAACCCAAAACCCTAAACCCTAAACCCCTAACCCTAAACCAAAAACTTAAAACCCTAATTCCTAATCCCCAAACCCTATAGCTAAAACCCTATACCCTAAACTGTCAACCATAACCCTAAACCCTAAACCCAAAAACTTTGATCCTTAAACCTTAAGCCCAAAACCCTAAATCCTAAACAATAAACCCTAAGCCCTAAACCCTAAAACCGAAACCCAAAACCCTACACCCTTAACCATAAATCCTAAACTCTAAACCAAAAATTCTAAGCCCTAAACCCTAAACCCTAAACCCTAAACCTTATAGCCCAATCCCTAAACCCTAAACCCTAACCCGAACCCCTAAACCCTAAACCTAAAACACTATACCCAAAACCTTAAACCAAAAACCCTAAACCCAAAAGCCAAAAACCCTAATCCTTAAACCCTAAATTCCAAAACCCTAAATCCTAAACCACAAACCCTAAATCCTAAACCCTAAACCCAAAACCCAAAACCCAAAATCCAAAACCCTAAATCCTAAAACTTAAACCCTAAACCCTAAACCCTAAACCCTAAACTCTTATCCCTAAACCTTAAACCTAAAACACTGTACCCTATGCCTTAAACCCTAAACCCTAAACCCTACACCTTACACCCTATACCCTAAACCATAAATCCTAAAATGCTAATCCCTCAACCCTAAACCCTGTACCCTAAAACCTAAACCCTAAAACCTAAAACTAAAACCCTAAAACCTACACCCTAGACCCTAAATCCAAAAACCATAATCCTTAAACCCTAAATGCCTAAACCTATACTAGTAAATCAGCATGGGAGTTAGTGAGGAGGAAGGAGAGGAAGGTGGAGTGGAAGAAATCAGTCTGGTTTGAAGGCAACATACCTTAGCATTCATTCACAACCTGGAGATGTTTAGTTGAGTCTTTACCAACAAAGGATCAGCTCATCAAGAGGAGGATGAACATTAGTCCCCAATACATTTTCTGTTGGGCAGGTAGGGAAAGTAGGAACCATCTATTTTTTGAATGTCAATATACTAATACTATTTGGGAGAAGGTTGCCCAACTATAAATTCAAAATGGGAAGAAATCTGATAGTGTCATGGAAGTTGCATTGTGGGTAAAAAATGAATTTCATGAGAAAGATCCACTCAGAGTAGTTGCAAAGTTAGCTTTCTGTGCCATAGTACAACACATATGGTAGGAAAGAAACTTTTATGATCTTCAAATCAAAAATCCGAACTACTCTACAGATTATAGAACCCATAATTTCATAAGTAAAATTGAAATCTATGAATTTTATGGCTGAATGCAACCCTAGAAATCAGTTTTTAGTAACAAGTTGGGGAATCAAAGTCACTTGGAAAATAGTGATTCCTAGTACTTGTTGCTGGCTCCAGCCACTTGAGAGAATGGTAGCATTGCATTGTGATGGGGCCCTTACACATGAAAGAGCATCCTATGGAGGGCTGATTCATGTTAGAATGGGGAAGCCCATTGTAGCTTTCGTGGGAATGGGAGATGTTACAAATATACTGTGGCTAGAATTAAAGGATATTCTAAGAGGAATAAGTATTTGTGTAGGTAGGAATATCATGGAGGTCTCAATTAGATCAGATTCGAAACTAGCCATTGATATGTTAAAGGGTGTAGTTCAAGGTCCATGGCAAACCATACTCATCAGAAGTGAGATAATAAATATCTCAAAATCTCTTCAAAGAAAGGAATTCAAGCATTGTCGGAGGGAGACAAATAAACCAACTGATTTTATGGCCTCTTATGCAACTGGTTAGAGGGAAACTATTATTCAGGCTCAAGATTTCCTAGATGAGCTGAATAGTTTAGTTAGAGAAGATTTTGAATTTAAGATTCATTATAGAATGTAATGTTCCTTTTGAGTTCCATTTTGTATTGCAGGGCCAATCGTACTTGGTATCAAGGAGTATTTTTTTCCTTTCTTTTGTTCTGTTCATAGAAGGAAATTAAGACTGCCTTACATTGTAATTCAGATTTTTCTTAAATACACTCACATCACTTATCAAAAAAATAATCCCAAAACCCTAAACTGTAGAGCCTTGCACTTTAAACTCTGTTTATTGACCAGTCAATTTGGTTTGGTCTTGCAGGGTCTGAATCTAAACAGGTTGATGCTGGTGCCTTATGGTACATGACTACCAGGGTGACGTCAATTGTAGGGTGGTCAGATAAGATTGAGCTATACCCGAGATGATTTGCATGCCTAAGCCGTGCCCTTGCATATATCACAAGGCCATGTATGAATAGGAAAGGTACGTTATCGTATTTGAATGATCGAAAGCTGGCTCACAACACATGGTGAGAGTAAGGTACATGTTAAGACTCCATTTTCCTCCTAAATACAGTAGGGTTGGCTGGTTTGGCCAACTGGTGGGTGTCACTAGTAGAGTGAGACCTACCAGTGTGACCCACACGTTGAGGTAACGTGGACCCCAGCATGCCAGCTTGGATGAGCACGTGTATTTTGACCTCCTCGTCGTAATGAGGTCTTACATGTCCGATGATGTCTGGTACTGCACCCAGAAATGAGATTTAATGTGTTTTGATCCATAAATGGGCAAAACCAAACAGGCCTTAGAAGATATTTATTACACTAGGGTATAAATAGCCTTTATATCTCTCTCCCTAATTTATGGTTTTCAACAAAGTTTTGTGAGGAGAGAAAGGAGGAGGGAGAAAAGGGGAAGAAGAAGAATAGTGGGAACAAGGCTTCCCCCTTTTGATTCTAGAGCGATGCTTACCTTTTCGCCACCAGTATTGTCACCGGTGTCTTGAAATCTACACTTTATGGTAAGTAACGCCATAAACCATTGAGATATGATGAAATCCTTGTGTGTATGGTTGAAAACCATTGTATAATTTTCTTGAAGAATTTAGGAAGGGAAATAAGGATTTGAGAGTTATTGAAGTGGCATTTGAGTTGGGAGGAGAAATCCAAAGATTTGGGATTTTTCAAGTTAAGGTATGATTATTTTCTCCAAATCTTGTTAATGGCTTAGATCTATGGAACAATCAAGTAGATGAGGCTTAGAAGGGTGGGAAATGAAGTGGGAACCCCCTATTGGGTTTTCAAGAGTTGAAATGGAAGAAGGAAGGAAAATAGAAATACCGAAGAAATACCGATGGATAGGACCGACGGGTGCCACACCTACCAATGTGACCCACTTGTCTCCTCTGGGTCTACCGATGGGTAGGACTAACGAGTGTCAAACCTACTAGTAAGACCCATCAGTCTGGATAAATTTTACAGGTGGGTTCTCCTACCCACCTTTATGACCCTCTTGTAGCCCAAATGAGCTCCAATGGAACACAAACTCAACAACAACCTTCTTCACGCTATTATACACATCATGTCTATATCCTGCATCATTTATAGTTTCAAATTAGACATATTTCTAAACTCCTTATCTGTGCTAGGTTTTGAGAAACTCATCTTCTCACTCAGGATCTTACCCGTACCACGAGTCAGATTCTTCTACAAGAATAGGTAAGTGGGGAGAGGACTTTGATCTTAATTTTTGAAGTGTTTTTGATATCTTATTCATTCATAGACTATATTTTCATTTTGATTGCCATTCTCATGCATATGATTGATGAATGAATGATGCATTTAGAACTGAATATGTTGTATCTTAAAATTTTATATGCATGATTACTTACTTAGAATCTTGAGAATAGATTTATCATATGATGGATCATAATATGATGTTTTCTGATCATGTATGGATTTTCTAGATTAGATGTTGTAGTTGGCTTCGAAACAAATGCATTGATACACCGTGGAATGGGACATGAAAGTACTATACAGTTGTCCTATCTCATGTAGGAGCATGCAGTTAGGATTTCATAATCCCTCGTGCTTTCCCAACAAAGGTTTATGTGTTGGTTATCACTACAGGGAAGCATCGATCTTGGACCACCGTGGTAGTTAGAAGTATGCCTGGATGATCATTAGGATAGTTAAAAATCTTGGTGATATATTTAGAGGGCCAATCGTACTACTTTTAATTTCTGCTATGGTTTGACCATAATTTACCTTTTTACTGTGATTTGGCAACGATTTAAATTTCTACTGTGGTTTGGCCACTATTTACTTTTCTGAGTGCTCATGGTGGGCCTTCTCTGACAACCCTATGGGTGTATTATGGGATGGAGGATATGTCTCGAACTTGGGCCATATGCACACTGTGGTTGTGAGTAGCACGTTACCTATGACATAGTAATGATTGTTTAGGTGGAATATGATTCAAATGAATCTCATGCATATAGTATCATTTGAAATGCAACTGTGATTTGGCAACGATTTAAATTTCTACTGTGGTTTGGCCACTATTTACTTTTCTGAGTGCTCATGGTGGGCCTTCTCTGACAACCCTATGGGTGTATTATGGGATGGAGGATATGTCTCGAACTTGGGCCATATGCACACTGTGGTTGTGAGTAGAACGTTACCTATGACATAGTAATGATTGTTTAGGTGGAAAATGATTAAAATGAATCTCATGCATATAGTATCATTTGAAATGTATTTTTTTGTGTGCGTCTTTCTTTCCATTTACTGAGCTAGTGAGCTCATCCCTCATGTACATACCTTTTTAAATGATTTTGTAGGATACTCTGTAGAGGAACCTGTGTCGGGTCCTACTCTGAAACCCCTGTGGGAGATTGTTGGTTCCTTAAAGAATCGAACACGATGACGATTGCCAGTGTGAGGGTTGTGTTGCAGGGCAACAGTAATAGATTCCATCTACTGTACTCTTTTGATTCTTTTGGTATATTTTCCCTTTTGTCCTCTTGATAGTTAAATTACTATTTCTTGTGTAAATATCATGCCTACGGGCCCATATATAAATACCTTATGTATAACAATTTAGGTATCAAGAGTGTATGAGAAATTACAGGTAATCATTTATGACAAGACTTTCATTGAAGTAAAATATTATATTTCATGATTACTAGTGGCTTACTGTGTTATGATTACTATGTCTAATGATCCTGGTGGTTTTGAGTTGCCTGAAGGGAACCCGATCATCGATCTACTTCTATATGAATGGGGCATGACATTGATGGTATCAGAACACGATGCACTAATCACACATACCTTGCAAGATTTAAATTCTTAGAAACCAAAATAGACAAGGGGGTTGGGGAAAACATAAAAGACTTCAAATAGAAATCTAACAGAACACAAAACTTTAAAATTTTGCCATAATATATTCATAAGTTGAGGGAACCAAAAGTTCAAACAAGAAGAGATATTTCATAATCATAGAATATTTCCATACACAAGATAAAAATCCATAAAAAAGGGGTACAAATAAGAAGAGAATAATTAGAAAAGAGGAAAGGAGATAGAGTTCCAAAGTCACATTCCAAAAGAAAAGAAAAAAAAACCATGCCCCATGATGACATCCTCCAGCTGAGACCTTGAGTTGATACCTAAGCGTTGATCATAATAATCAAACCGGTGGTGCACTAAATTCATATCTTCCTGAAGGTATCTCATGCTCCTTATCATGTCCTTAGTAGCTAAGTTCAAATTAGTGTCCAGATCATCTATGTCCATGACCATGCTTGCCTGGGTCTCCAGCATGGTTGCCTGTCCTGTCAGGAGTTTCTCATGACCTTCTGGCAATGCATTCAATCCGGCCATCAAACCTTGGTAGTCAAAGCCTCCACCTAGATATGGTGGAACTACTCTGATGGGGACCTCATCCACCATCTCTACATCCACATCTATGTCCTCCTCAGGGATATAGTTCTTGTCATCTTCCTCATCATCAACCTCCTCCTAGGCAACCTCCCCCATCATTGGCTCCATCAGATGAAACAGTTTCATCTTATGCAAGATGCCCTGGCTAAATCTATCTAAAGGAGTACTACCTACCTCACCCTCAAGAGCTACTTTAAGTGCTTGAATATTTTGGTGAGTGACCGAGCATATGGGTAGTTACCATCAGCAAGATGGGCAATATTGTACTCCATGGTCTTCATAATTACATATGGAAGGCATAGCCATGGAGGATTACCCAAAGCAGTGAAGAGGCAATGTGCCACATATGTAGCCATGAAGTTCACCTGATTCTGGTGCTCGGCGCAGGGAAGTAGGTTGAACTATACCAATCGACTAAAAACTTGAACCTCTAGGTGGAAAGCAGTCTCAAACTTAGGGTAGACGGCGTTACCGTAAATAGTCCACTAGATGTGTTTCTGGAGAGACTTGTTCATTTGTGGACCCAAGGCCTTACCTCTTAGAGAACAGTAGTACCAAGTACCCTCCAAGGAGATACCTAAGATCTCCACCAACAAGTCGATTGGCAACTCACCCTGCGGGTGAGAGTATACATCCTGTTATCATAGGCCACCTTTAGGTTGTAGTAAAATTGCTAGATGAGATTGAGGTATGGATAACATAGCCTCCTAACCAAGAGCTATGAACCTCTGAAGCAACTGGACCCAAGTGAAGTCCTCTATCAGTACGGACTTCTCCATCAAAACTGGTCATTTGGAGAAGGCATCCCAAGAGTGTGCAGCCTCAAGACTACAAAAGACATCTTCATTGTAATCCTATAGGTCCTCAGAAAGATCTCTAGTAGTTCGGGCTCAAGAGGCAGCACCCTTCTTCTTCCTACCAGAAGCCTACCCACTCCTAGATGAAGAGCTGGCTCCTTTTCCTTTGCGAGAAGACGTTCTAAAAATTGAAAAGGGAGATGTAAGAAAACCGATAAGGTGCCAAGAGGAAATTGTAAAACAAAATGTGAAAATAAGGAAACAAGGCAATATGTTTTCAAGGAAAGGATTAGTGAAATTGACACACCCTATACTAAGCAACATTGAATGAGCAATGCATGTAGTATGACAAATACGGGAGAATAACCCTACAAGTATAATGCCATTGACATAATGAAACTACATGGGAATGGCAAATAGCAAGAATCATATGTGGATAAATGAGCATTATGGAATTTCATTGCTTGAGGTAATACACTAATAAAAGGCACGAGATGGAGACAATTATTTGAAGCATAGAGACGTGTAAATACCAAATGGGGAATATTCATACCAAAGTGAGAAAAGTGATGCATATGTGCAATGTAGCACTCTCACCACTATTATGCAATCAAATGTGAATATATAGACTCATTAAATCAAACATTTTGCAAGAAATGAAAGAGGAAATGAAAAAAACCCTAAAATAGTAAAGTTTTGAGAAAAATCCATAGAGATGACATATGTGATATTAGAATAAGAAACATCAAGGAAAATGACAAATCCACATACCACATTCAATTTAGTTGGAAGAAATCAAAAGAAAATGGAGTTTTGAGGTTGTTGAGCAAAAGTAACTGAAATCCCAAAGAGAAAAAGGAAAAACCTACTTACTTGAGGTTGAGAATGAAGTTGAGAGGCTTTGAGTGCTAATAGGGCTTGTAAGGGCTCCTTGATCCTTCTCTTGGATTCCTTGGATGATTTGGAGAAGAGAGGGAAAGGAGAGAAATGAAGAGTTTTTAAAATGTGGGCTTTTTTGCCCTTAAAACAGAACCATGCAGGCAACCCATCGGCGGTCCTAAAAATGACCCACCCACTAGTATAACCTATCGGTGTGGATTTTTTGGCCGAAAAATCCCAGATCTTGGGGGATTTGGTATTCAAGCCTTGTAGATCCTATTTTACATTAATTGTAGGCTGATGTGTAACTGCACTTCATGCATGCTTATGTCGAATAATTACAATACTATATGGAACTCAATGAGTGGAATGTATGCTATGATGATGGAATGCACTATGACTACGTAATGGAAGGCATGATGTGAATTAATTTTGTGCTTACGTGAGATGAATGTGGCACTTAAAATTACCTAATCTTAATGCAATCCAAGTACAAAAAGCATCATGGTACGTACTAGATCTGGCAGTAATGCAAGAGGGGCCCCATGTGGTTCCTGTCCTGTTGGACGACCATCTAACCCTTAGGATCCTCAACCATGGACAAGGAGATACACTTGAGGACTCACCTACACCTAAAATTCTGAATCCTTCTACTATTGTTACTCTCAATGATGTTACGACTCTTATTCAACAGTCGCAATAGGCATTCCAATAACAATTACTCTAACAACAGCAGACTTTATTGAATGCTGTGTAACAACAATTACACCCTGTGCTTATGGGTCAAAATCCTTGTGGGGTACCTTTCCCACAAGATCCTTCTATCGTACTCGGCATTGGAGTTCATACAGGGGGTGTTTCTCCTCAGGCACCACCTGTTGAGACACAAGGGAGTGCATTACCTGTGGTACCACCACAGGACCAACCAAGAGGTACTCCACCTGGGGTTACTCCATGGTTCCCTCCTCATGGCACTCCCCCATATTTGGTGCCACCCCCGTACTAGCATTACCTAGCTTATCCTCCATATTATCCACCAAAAACCACTACTGCAAGGCTGGTGGAATCATTTAAAAGGCACTTGCCACCTATCTTCACTAAGGTGGGAAGTGACCCATTAGAACAGGATCGGTGGATCCAAGAAATGGAAAATATATTTGAGGTAGTAGAATGGACAGAACCTCAAAAGCTCATCTGTGCTGGGTTACAATTTAGAGCAAACACGGGAACAGTTCAAGGAATTTTTGTAAAGAAGAAATATGTTAGGAAGGTGGCTTGTATAGAGGAGGTTCAGCCACAGGAGGTGATGCATGGTGGAGGAGCTGTAGGGGGAGGGAAGCTCGGCTACTGATGTGGCTTTGGGGTGGCTGCTATATGATCTCAGGTAGGAGAATCCATGGAGAAATGCACACATGCTTTGGTGAGTGCTATAATTTGATTCCTATTTTGAATTCAAATTCAATTTTGAGTAGGAAACCAAATGTCGTAAGGAAGGTGAAAGAGATTGTAGAAGAATTTATGAGTGTGAAGAGAGGGAGGAAGGTGGTGCAAGGGTCTAGTTTGGGTGGGGTTGTTATGCATTTAAGCCCCTTCTCAATTTTGGAAGAGATGGATTCTGGCTCTATTTCTTTAGTTACAAATAATTTGAATTTGATTGATGAGGTGGATGAGCTATTAGAAGAAGGTGAGATTGTAAAAGGGATCTTATCTGAGGTGGCAGTAGGGGATAGGGTGGCTGACGATGTTCCATGCATGAAAGAAGGTTTAATTAACCGCGGACAGCCTTTTGATTGCTTGTGGTTGGAGGAGAATAACTCAAAGGGCAAAAATATAAGAGATTTGTTTGGGAAGGGCACTAGCTTGGTTTTAGCTGTTGTTCACACGGATTGTGGAGATGAAATATGGGATTTGAACCCTATTTTGAAGGAGAACAGCAATGAAATTGCTGACTTAGCTAAACCCGATAGACTTGAAGGTGGTAGAGTCTATTCCTCTCCCTTGTTTGAGGGTGAAAGGGATCGGGTGATGAGGTGGAGGGAGTATTGCCGAGTCAACCTACTGCTGCTATGGAATATGTTGGGAAATATTCTGTGAATACGTTGGATAATATAGCTTGGGAGAGCTCGAGAATGCCCCTTTTATAGACCCAATTGTTCCTGTCCCTTCTCTATCTTCTTTGAGCATTGTTGCTTGCATGAAAAAGGTATGGCCAATAACTCCAAGTCTTCTCTTTTATCTTCCAAAATGATTCAATCGTGTGAGAGGGTTGGTGTAAGGAAGTTGAATTTACAACCACAACGGGTAGAAGTGAATTCAAATATAAAATACAAGAGGTAGGAGTTGTGAAGGGAACCAGTAGGGTTTAGGGAAATTCTTTAAAGAAAGTTAATAAATGAATTGTCACTGTTGGAATGTAAGGGACCTTGCTGCTTCTGAAAATCAACGGGGGGGGGGGGGGTTAAGAATTTGATTGTTGAAAAAAATATTAAGTTGGGGATTCTGGTTGAAACAAAAGTGAAGGAAGAAAATATTGTATTAGTGTTTTCTTCTTTGATGAGGGAATGGAAGTATGTTCACAATTGTAAAGTAGGGGAGGCTACTAGAATATGGGTGGGATGGGAGGATTTTGATGTAGATTGTCTGAGTAGTACATCACAATTCATCCATTTGAAATAATAATTAAAGGATTGTCCATGGGGTTTTTCTACACTGTTGTATATGCCTCTAATAGTGTAGATGAAAGGCGAGAGTTGTGAAGGGATGTTACACATTTGGCTCAGGGAATGGTAGCTCCTTGGGTCATATTGGGTGACTTTAATGTGGTTGGAGGCTAACATGGAGGGGAGGAAGTTAGGCAAGGACCAGTGGAAGAATTTAATAATTGTTTATTTGATGCTGAGCTTTTTGACTTGAAATGGAAATGGAATTTGTTCACATGGAGTAATGGAAAGTTTGATAGTAGTAGGGTGAGCTGTAAGTTGGATAGGATGTCATGTAATAATGATTGGATTGAGCAGTATAAATTTTCAGAAGTTGCATTCTTTTGTACTGAAATTTCTGATCATTGCCCTATTATGTTGAACATCATGGAGGAAAAAAATTTTGGACCGAAGCCTTTCAGGTTTTTTGAAACCTAGATTGATTTAAGGGTTTAATAATACTGTGAAAAGGGGATGGGATGTGCCAGTGAACCGTATGCTTAGATTTGCTGCTAAATTGAGGAATGTTAATAAGGAATTAAAAGGTTGGAATAAGGAACAGTTTGGAGATGTTTTAGCTGATGTCCAAGGTCAATTGAATTCCGATCATTGAAATGTTACTTGGTCAATCAAGAGGAGGCAAAAAGGAAATTATGGGAGGCTTTGAAGGTGGAGGAAAGCTTTCTTAAAGAAAAGTCTAGAGTGAAGTGGTTGCAGTTAGGGGATGGTAATAATAAATTATTTCATAAGGCAATGAGGGGAAGACAACACAAAAATAGCATTCTTGAAATTGAGGGGAGAGATGGGGTAGTGGTGAAAGATCCTAGGCTGATAAAGAAGGAGGCTATGGGGTTTTATCAGAATCTGTTTGGGGCTGATCAGGTGAATGTGGAATTCTATCATAATGATATCCCTTTGTCGTTCTCTCTTACAGTAGACCAGCAAGAGATGTTAGAAAAATATGTATCAAATAATGAGATAAAGAAGGTAGTGTTTGAAATAAAGAACGACAAGGCACCTACTCCTGATGGGTTTAGTGCTGGCTTTTTTAAGCACTCTTGGGAGTTCATAGGGGAGGAACTCACAATTGCTGTCAAGTGGTTTTTTAAGAACTCAATTATGCCACCTTCTATTAATGCTACTTTCATTAGTCTCATCCCTAAGACAAGTCAGGTGGCTATATTTGCTAGTTATAGGCCTATAGCATTGTGCAATCTTATTTATATGATTATTCCAAAAATAATTTCCAACAGATTGCAAGGAGTGATTGGGGGGTTGGTTAATGAGAACCAATCAGCATTCATTAAAGGGAGGTCTATTGCAAATAATATTCTTATCTGTTCTGATATTGCTGGAGGCATTGAACAAAGAAGAGCTCACCCTACTGCAGTGTTGAAGATTGACCTTCATAAAGCATATGATTCATTGACTAGAAAATTTCTCTTGGAGATTATGAGACGAATGAGATTCCCTAAACTGTTTATGAGGCGGATAAATGCTTATGTTTCTACTCCTACATTTTTTGTGCTAATTAATGATAGTCTAGTTGGATACTTCATGGGAGGAAGAGGGATCAGATAGAGGGATCCACTTTCACCTTGCCTATTTACCATGGCATGGAGGGGTTCTCTGGAGTTATGAGGAAGCTTGTAGTGGATGGTAAGATCACTCTCCTTCCTAGATGCAAATCTATGTAGTTGTCCCATCTAATCTTTACAGATGATCTCATGATCTTTGTAAAGGCTATTAGTGACTTAGTCACAACTAGTTTGGTGGTTCTAGCTGAGTTTGCAGCCTTCTTTGGGTTGCATCTCAATAGGGCTAAGTCCTCTAGTACTTTAGGGGGGCCTTACCCAAACTAGCAATGTGCAACTTTTGGAATTAATGGGTTTT
Source organism: Macadamia integrifolia (assembly GCF_013358625.1). Taxonomy (NCBI): domain Eukaryota; kingdom Viridiplantae; phylum Streptophyta; class Magnoliopsida; order Proteales; family Proteaceae; genus Macadamia; species Macadamia integrifolia. The sequence continues at coordinate 20,218,076 of NC_056566.1, forward strand.
AATGAAACCAAGCTGCCAATAATGTATATTGGGGTCCCTCTTATTGTTGGAAAGCTGACTTTAGGAGATTGCAATCATACATTAGACCTGATTCGGAAGAAACTTGAAGGATTGAAAGCTAGATTTCTCTCTTATGCTGGAAGGCTTCAGTTGATCATGTCTGTTCTTCAAGAATGCTATATGTATTGGTCAGATATTTTTTCCCTTCCAAGTAATCTTATAGCAAAGGTGGAAGGGAGGTTAGGGCTCAAAAGAGTGAAGGAGATGAATGTGACTAGTAATCAACTATGATGGATTGCTCCTCATAAGAAAAGCATATGGGTAGAATGGATCTACAAGAGGTTTCTGAAGAAGGATACCATTTGGACTATGAACACAACTAGTGAGGCTTCTTGGGTATGAAGGAGGATTCTGAAGTATAGGGATAAAGAGGAAGATGTTATTATACATATAGTGGGAAATGGTAGATCCACTAAGTTATGGCAAGATAATTGGGATCCAAGGGGTCTCCTTATCAAAAGATTTGATGAAAGAATAAGGTATAATTCTGGTTTACCTCATCTTGCTACACTAGATGATGAAATTTTAAGATTTGGAGAATGGTACCCTACTCCTGCTACAACATTAGATCTTAGAGAGCTTGTGGATGCCTTCAATCTATACTAGACTTCACTATGAGGAAGAAGACTTATTGGGGTGGAAAGAAGATCCCACAGGAGTATTTACAACCAAATCAGCATGGGAGATAATGAGAGAAAAGGAGAGGAGGATTGCTTGAAAGAAAGCTATGTAGTTTGAAGGTAATATCCCAAGGTATTTATTTACAACATGGAGATGTCTAGTTGATGCTCTACCAACTAAGGATCAGCTCATCTAGAAAAGGGTATTAATCCTCAATTCATTTTCTGTTGGGTAGGCATAGAAATTAGAAATCATTTATTTTTTAAATGTCCATTTACATGTGCTATATGGGGGGAGGTTGCATTACTTTGCAATCAAAAGGGAAAAATTTCTGATAATGTTATGCAGATTGTAGTGTGGGTTGGAAATGAGTTTCATGATGGTGATTTGTTAGGAGTTGTGGGGAAGTTAGCTTTCTATGCCATTGTACAACACATATGGTAAGAAAGAAACTTCAGGATTTTTAAATCAAAAATCCAAAATAGATCATAGATTATGGAAGCTATAATTTTCGAAGATAAAGTAAAGTGCTCAATTATTAATTTTATGGTTGAATGCACCTCTAGAAACCAGTTCTTAGTAGCAAGTTGGAGAATCAAAGTCACTTGGAAAGTAGGTTTCCTAGAGCTTGTTCTTGATTTCAGTCACCAAAGGATATGATTGCTTTACATTGTGATGGTTCTCTAATATTTGATAAAGCATCATATGGAGGAATGATCAGAGCTAGGATAAAGTCATGACGAGAAAATGACAGTCTAATTCCAATAATCTCCGGTGTTTACTAAGTAACTCAAACTTATGGCTTTTACTCTAATACTAATTGTTAATCTTACAATTTTTTTTTCTGATATCAAATGTAACAAGAAAATGACAGTCTACTTCTAACAATCTCTAGTGTTTGCTAAGTAACTCAAACTTATGGGTTTTTCTCTGATACCTATTGTTAGTCCTATAATTTTTTCTATGATACCAAATGTAATGAGAAAATGTAGTCTAATTCCAATAATCTCCAGTATTCACTAAGCAACTCAAACATATGTCTTTTTCTTTAATACTAATTGTTAGTCAGCATTTGCTCAGATACGAAATATACTTTAGTTTGTTAAATAAGTCAGTTAATAATTCATAGAGTCACAACAAGACAATGATAGTTTAAGTGTAATAATCTCTAGTGTTTGCAAAGTAATTCAAAATTATAGATTTAACTCTGATACCAATTGTTAGTCTTACGATTTTTTATTTGACACCAAATGTACTCTAGTTTATAATGCAAGTCAGTTGATTAGTCAAAGTCATGATGAGAAAATGACCATCTAATTCCAATAATCTCCAATGTTTGCTAAGTAACTCAAACTTATGACTTTAAATCTAATACTAATTGATATAGTCAACGTGTGCTCCGATACCAAATTTACTTTAATTTGTTAAGTGACTCAGTTGATTAGTCAAAGAGTCACAATGAGAAAATGATAGTCTAATTCCAATTATTTCCAATGTTTTCTAAGTAACTTAAACTTATGGCTTTGGTTTTGATACCAATTGTTAGTCTTATGATTTTTTCTCTGATACCAAATGTGCTTTAGTTTCCTACATAAGTCAATTGATTATTCATAGACTCATAACAAGACAATGACAGTCTAAGTTCAATGATGTCCATTGCTTTCTAACTAACTCAAGCTTATGGCTTATGCTCTGATACCAATTGTTAGTCCTTCGATTTTTTCTTTGATACAAAATATACTTTAAATAGTCAAACAAGTCACTTAATGTGTTAGAGAGTCACGAAGAGACAATGACAGTCTAATTCTAATAATCTTCAGTGTTTGTTAAGTAACTCAAACTTATAGCTTTGGCTCTGATACCAATTTTTGTCTTACGATTTTTCTCTTGTACCGAATGTACTTAAATTTGTTAAGCAAGTCAGTTGATTAGGTATAGAGTTACGATGAGAAAATGACAGTCTAATTCCAATAATCTCCAATATTTGCTAAGTAACTAAAACTTAAGGTTTTCACTCTGAGACAAATTGTTAGTCTTATGCTTTTTTCCTTTGATTCCAAATGTAACAAGAAAATGATAGTCTATTTCCAACAATATATAGTCTAATGATTTTTTTCTATGATACCAAATGTTACATGAAAAATGCAGTCTAATTCCAATAATCTCCAGTATTCACTAAATAACTCAAATATATGCCTTTTGCTGTGATACTAATTATTAGTCGGTATTTACTCAGATACGAAATGTACTTTAATTTTTTAAGCGAGTCTGTTGATTAGTCATAGAGTCACGACGAGAAAATGACGATATAATTTCAATAATCTCCAGTGTTTGCTAAGTAACTCAAACTTATGACATTGGCTCTCATACTAATTTTTAGTTTTATGATTTTTTATCTAATACCAAATGTACTTTAATTTGTAAAGTAAATTAGTTGATTAGTCATAGAGTCATGATGAGAAAATTATACTCTGATTCCAATAATCTCCATTATTTTCTATGTAGCTCAATCTTATGGCTTTGGATCTGATACCAATTAATAGTCTTACAATTTTTTCTCTGATACTAAATATAATTTAATTTGTTAAGCAAATCTGTTGATTAATCATAGAGTCTCAATGATTAAATGATAGTCTAATTCCAATAATCTCTAGTGTTTTCTAAGTAACTCAAACTTGTGGCTTTTACTCTGATACCAATTTTTAGTCTTATGTTTTTTCTCTGATACCAATTGTACTTTAATTTATTAAGGAAGTCAGTTGATTAGTCAAAGTCATGACAAGAAAATGACCATTTAATTCCAATAATCTCCAATGTTTTGCTAAGTAACTCAAACTTATGACTTTAAATCTCATACTAATTGATATAGTCAACGTTTGCTCTGATACCAAATTTACTTTACTTTGTTAAGTGACTCAGTTGATTAGTCAAAGAGTCACAATGAGAAAATGATAGTCTAAGTTTGCTCTGATACCAATTATCTCCAATGTTTTCTAAGTAACTCAAACTTATGGCTTTGGTTTTGATACCAATTATTAGTCTTACGATTTTTTCTCTGATACCAAATGTACTTTAGTTTCCTATGTAAGTTAGTTGATTATTCATAGACTCATAACAAGACAATGACAGTCTAAGTTCAATGATGTCCATTGCTTTCTAACTAACTCAAACTTATGGCTTATGCTCTGATACCAATTATTAGTCATTCGATTTTTTCTTTGATACAAAATATACTTTAAATTGTTAAACAAGCCACTTGATATGTCAGAGAGTCACAACGAGACAATGACAATCTAATTTCAATAATCTCCAGTGTTTATTAAGTAACTCAAACTTATGGCTTTGGCTCTGATACCAATTTTAGTATTACGATTTTTCTCTGATACTAAATAATATACTTAAATTTGTTAAGCATGTTAGTTGATTAGTCATAGTGCCATGACGAGAAAATGACAGTCTAGTTTCAATAATCTCTAGTGTTTGTTAAGTAACTTAAACATATAGCTTTGGCTTTGATACCAATTAATAATAGTCTTACGATTTTTTCTTTGATGCCAAATGTATCTTAATTTGTTAAGCAGGTCATAGAATCACGACGACAAAATGACAGTCTAATTCTAATAATCACTAGTGTTTGCTAAGTAACTCAAACTTATGGCTTTTACTCTGATACCAATTATTAGTCTTATGATTTTTTCTCGGATAAGAATTTTACTTTAATTTATTATGGAAGTCAATTGATTTAGTCATAGCTTGACCCTAAACCTTAAGCCCTAAAGTTTAAAGTCTTTAGCCATAATCTAAGCCCTAGACCCCAAATCCTAAATCGTAAACCCTTAAACCCTTAAACTCTAAACCATAAGCCCTAAACCCTAAACCCTAAACCCTAAACCCTAAACCCTAATCCTTAAAACCTGAACTAAAGCCATACTCTAAGCCCTAAACACCAAACCCTAAATCATAAATCCTAAAACCCAAACCCTAATCCCTAAACCCTGAACCCCTAACCCTACAATATAAACCCTAATGCCGCATACGCTAAACCCTAAATCCTAGACCCTATACCCTAAACCCCAAACCCTTAAATCCCTGTGCCCTAAACCCTAACCCCAAAACCCAAAACCTAAAACCTAAAACCCAAAACCCCAAAACCCAAAACCTAAAACCTAAAACCCAAAACCCCAAACCCCAAACCCCAAACCCCAAACCCTAATCTAGAAATCCTAAAATTGAAAACATAAACACTACACCATAAATCCAAAACCCTCAACGTTAAACCCTAATTTGAAAACCTTAAAACCTAAACCATAAACCCTAAAACTGTAAATCCTAACCACTAAACCCAAAATCATATACCCAAAACCCTAAGCCCCAAACCCTTAAATCAATAACCCCAAATCCTAATCCCTAACCCTAAACTCTAAACTCTAAACCATAAACCATAAACCATAAAGCCTAAACCCTAGACCCAAAACCTTAAAACCTAAACCCTAAACCCAATCCCTTAACCCTAAACCCGAAACTCTAAACTATAAACCCCAAAGGCTAATCCCTAAACCCTACACCTTATAAAGCTCATAGCGAATACCCTAAACACCATAAACACTAAACCCAAAATGCTACACAACAAACCCTAAACACCAAAACCCTAAACCCTAAACCCTAAACCCTAAACCCTAAACTCTAATCCCTAAACCCTAAATCCATAAACTTAAACCCTAAAGCCCTATACCCTAAACCTTAAATCCTACACCATAAACTCTAAACCCTAAAGAACTATTCTCTAACCCTAAAACCTAAACCCTTAACCCTTAACCCTAAACCCTAAACCCTAAACCCTAAACCCTAAACCCTTAACCCTAAACACTAAATCCTAAATCCTAAATCGTAAATCCAAAACCCAAACCCTATAGCTTATATCCTAAACCCCAAACGCTAAACACCACACCCCAAACTCTACCCTAAACCCTAATCGCTAAACCCTAAACCTAAACCTAAACCTAAACCCTAAAGCCCTATACTCAGAAACCTAAACCCTAAAACCTAAATTCTATACCAACTCTGGAGGGACCATATGATATAGTGTTTGAGCTGGAGGCTTCGTGCCTGGTTCAAACTCCATTTTGTGATCAATAGCTCTTCGAGGCAGAAGCGTCTTTGGAAGGGACTGGGGCATTAATCTACAAAGCCATTGATTACTTTTTCAACTTAAGCGGGGCCCTTGATTCGGGAGAAAATTGAAACTCTAAACCCTGAACCAGAAATCCTATATGTCTTTGCCATAAACCCTAAATTCTAAAAGATAAAAACCTAAAACCCAATACCCTAAACCCTAAATTCTAAACCCTAAACCCTGAACCCCGAACCCTAAACTCAAAAACCTAAACCCGAAACCCTAAACAATACATATGAAATCCAAAACCCTAAACCCAAAACTATAAACACTAAACCCCAAACCCTAAAAACTGATCCCTAAACCATTAACCCTGAACCCTAAACTCTAAACCTAAACCCTAGAAAGTTAGCTTTCTGTGCCACACTACAACACATATGGCAGGAAAGAAACTTTAGGATCTTCAAATCAAAAATCCGAACTACTCTACAGATTATAGAAGCCATAATTTCAGAAGTAAAAGTGAAATGCTTAACCATGTATTTTATAGCTGAATGCAACCCTAGAAATTAGCTTTTTAGTAACAAGTTGGAGGATCAAAGTCACTTGAAAAATAGTGATTCCTAGAGCTTGTTGCTGGTTCCAGCCACCTGAGAGCGAATGGTAGCATTGCATTGTGATGGAGCCCTTACACATGATAGAGCATCCTATGGAGAGCTGATTCGAGATAAAATGGGGAAGACCATTGTAGGTTTTGTGGGAATGGGAGATGTTACAAATATATTGTGGCTGGAATTAAAGGCTATTCTTAGAGGAATAAGTATTTGTGTAGGAAGGAATATCATTAAGGTTTCAATTAGATCAGATTCAAAATTGGCCATTGATATGTCAAATGGTGTAGTTGAAGGTCCATGGCAAACCAGAGTCATCAGAAGTGAGATACTAAATATGTAAAAATCTCTTGAAAGAAAGGAATTCAAGCATGTTTGGAGGGAGACAAATAAACCAACTAATTTTATGGCCTCTTATGCAAATGGTGAGCGGGAGACTATTATTCAGGCTCAGGATTTCCCAGACGACCTGAATAGTTTAGTTAGAGAAGATTCTGAATTTTAGATTTATTACAGAATGTACCTTTTGAGTTCCATTTTGTATTGCAGGGCCTGTCCTGCTTGGTAACAAGGAGTCTTTCTTTTCCTTTCTTTTGGCCTATCTATAGAAGAAAATTAAGACTGCCTTATTTTTTTACATTCTATTTTTTCTTAAATATACTCACATCACTTATTAAAAAAAAAAAACCCAATATCCTAAACCATAAACCTTAAACCCAAAATCTTAAGCCCTAAACCCTAAACCTTAAACACTAAATCCAAAAATCTAAAGCCAAAACACTAAACCCAAAATCCTACACCCTAAACCCAAAACACTTAAGTCTAAACCCCAACCCTAAAACCCCAAAACCCTAAACCTAAAACCCTAAACCCTAAACCCTAAACCATAAACCATAATATCCTAAACCCTTCACCCTTCACCCTTCACCCTTCACCCTTCACCCCTTCACCCTATACCCTAAACCCTAAACCCAAAACCCTAAAACTTACACCCTAAACCCAAAAAACCCTAAACCTTAAACCCTAAAACCTAAACTCTAAACTTTACACCCTATACCCTAAACTCTAAACCCTAAAATGCTAATCTCTAAACCCTAAACCCTAAACCCAAAACCCTAAACCCTAAAACCAAAACCCTAAAACCTACACCCTACATCCTAAACCCTAAACTCTAAACACTAAACCCTAAACCCTAAACCCTACACCCTATACCCTAAACCCTAAACCATAAAATGCTAATCCCAAAACCCTAAACCATAAACCCAAAACCCTAAACCCTAAACCCTAAATAATGATCCTTCAGGCAGATATGGAATATGATGAATGGTTAAAACTTTTAATGATATTCCGAGATGAGTGCCTGCCCCAAGCCTGGTTACGACACAAGGGCACTCTCATAGTTACCAATCTTATCCCTATTCTATATAAAAACAACAATTGTCCAGTGCAATTGGTGAGCTATGGTGTGAAAAAATCCCATGCTCAGAGTCTCCAGTTCGAGTCTCCTAGCTGTTGCTACTTTCCTCCCTAACTATCAAAAAACATAAAAAAATAAAAAACACCTAAACCCTAAACCCTGACCGGAGGAGAGAAAAGCTTTGGATTTTCTTTTTTTGTTAAATAGTGTGTATGTATTAAAAGGGAAAAAACATACAAAGAAAGGTAGCCTCGATTTCCTTTTCTGGGCTCACCAGAAGAAAGGAAAAAAGGCCCATAGGAACCAAGCAGGGCATACCCTACATTACAGGAGGTAAAAACCTGAAATAACTGAAATAATATTACATTCTATGATAGATCTTAAACTCAGCATCATCCTTCACTAAACTATTCAACTCCTATGGGAAGTCTTGAGGTTGAATAATAAACTCATCCTAGATGGTTGCAAAAGCTACCAAAAAATCAGTTGGCCTATTCCCCTCTTTCCATACATGCTTGTACTCCTTCCTTAGAAAAGACCTCGAAGTAATCAGGATCTTACTTTTGAGGACTTTGATGTTCTAAGGTCCTTCAACCACACCATTAAGAATTTCTATAGCCACTTTGGAGTCTAACTGAATAAACACTACCATTATATTATTTTCCACACAAAAGAAAAGTCCTCTGAGTATAGAAAATAATTCCATCCACAAGACATTTGAACCTTCTCCCAAACCCGCAAAAGCAACTAGTGGCACCCCCCCTCCTATCTTTGATAATTCCACCATATGATGCTTTATCATGTCTTAGAGAACCATCACAATGTAAAGCAACCATATCCTCTGGTGGCTGAAACTAGGATCAAACTCTAGGATCACTACTTTCCAAGTGACTTTGATTCCCCAAATTGCTACTAAGTACTGGTTTTTAGGGTTGCATGCAGCAATAAAATTCATAATTGAATACTTTACTTTAACTTCTGAAATTATAGCTTCCAAAATCTGTGATCTATTTCTTATTTTGGATTTGAAAATCCTGAAGTTTCTTTCTTGCCAAATGTGTTGTATAGTAGCACAAAAAGCTAACTTCTCCACAACTCATAACGGATCGCCATCATGAAACTCATTTTTAATCCACTGTGCAATCTCTATGACATTATCAGAAATATGTCCCTTTTGATTGCAAAATGCTACCTCCCCCCATATAGCATATGTAAATGGATAGTTAAAAAATAAATGATTTCTACTTTCTATACCTACCCAACAGAAAAAGCATTGTGGATTAATATTAATCATTCTCTTGATGAGCTGATCCTTGGTTCGTAGAGCATCAACTAGACACCTCCATGTTGTAAATGAGTGCCTTGGGATATTACCTTCAAACCATACAACTTTCTTCTAAGCATTCTTTCTCTCCTTTTTTCTCACTATCTCCCATGCTGATTTTGTTGTGAATACTCCTGTGGGATCTCCTTTCCACACCACTAAATCATCTCCCTCATACTGAAGTTTAGGGATAGATTGAAGGCATCCCCAAAATTCTCTAAGATCTAATGTTGTTGCAGGAGTAGGGTGCCATTTTCCATAACATAAAATATCACCTACTGTAGTAAGAATAGGTAAACCAGAATCATACCTTAATCTTTCACCAAATCTTTTAATAAGTAGACCCCTTGGATGCCAATTATCTTGCCATAACTTGGTGGATCTTCCATTTCCCACTATTTGCATAATAACATCCTCCACTTTATGCCTATACCTCAGAATCTTCCTCCATACCCAAGAAGCCTCACTAGTTACCTTCACAATCAAAATAGTATCCTTTTTCAGCAACCTCTTGTAGATCCATTTCACCCATATACTATTTTCATGAGATGTAATCAACCATATTTGTTTCAAAATACCAGCCACATTCATCTCCTTCACTCTTTTCAGCCTTAACCCCCTTCCTCCTTAGGTTTGCATACAGCCTCCCATAAAATATAATGCAGCTTCTTCTCCAAAGAGGGGCCAGACCAAAGAAAATTTGAAAAAATAGACTCCACCTTTACTATAAGATTAATTGGAAGGGCAAAAATACCAGACCAATACATATAGCATCCTTGAAGAACTGATGTGATCAACTAAAGCCTTCCAGCATAGGAGAGAAATCTAGCTTTCCATCCTTCAAGTTTTTTCCAGATCAGGCCTAATATGGGACTGAATCTCCTAAAGTCAGCTTTCCTACAACAATAGGGACCCCAAGATACCTTATTGGCAGCTTGGTTTCCTTAAATCTCATTAATTCCAAAACTTTCATACTGCTAGTTTGGGTAAGGCCTCCTAAAATAATTAAGGACATAGCCCTATTGAGATGCAACCCAGAGAAGGCTGCAAACTCAGTTAGAGCCCCCAAACTAGCTGTGATTGAGTCATAGTAGCCTTTACAAAGATCATAAGATCATCTGAAAAGATTAGATGGGACAATTGCATAGTTTTGCGTCTAGGGAGTATAGTAATTTTACCATCCACTACAAGCTTCCTTATAACTCCAGAGAACCTCTCCATTGCCATTGTGAATAGTTAAAGTGAAAGTGGATCCCCTTGTCTGATCCCCCTTCCTCCTATAAAGTATCTAGCTGGACTTCCATTAATTAGCACCGAAAATGTAGGAGTAGAAACACAAGCCTTTATCCACCCCATGAACAATGTAGGGAATCCCATCCTTCTTAGAATCTCCAAGAGAAATTTCCAACTCAATGAGTCATATGCTTTATGAAGTTCAATCTTCAACACTATAGTAGGGTGAGCTTTTCTTTGTTCAATGCCTTTAACAATATCAGAACAAATAAGAATATTATCTGCAATGGACCTCCCTTTAATAAATGCTGATTGGTTCTCACTAACCAGCCCCTCAATCACTCCTTGCAATCTATTGAAAATTATTTTTGTAATAATCTTATAAATGAGATTACAGAATGCTATAGGCCTATAACCAACGAAAGTAGCCACCTGACTTGTCTTAGGAATGAGACTGATGAATGTAGCATTAATAGAGTGCTTAAAAAAGCTAGCACTAAACCCATCAGGACTAGGTGCCCTGTCATTCTTCATTGCAAACACTACCTTCTTTATCTCATCATTTGATACAGGTTTTCCTAACATCTCTTGCTGGTCTCAGAATCCCACATCCTCTTGATCAGCCCCAAACAGATTCTGATAAAACTCTGTAGCCTCCTTCTTTATCAGCCTAGGATCTTCCACCACTACCCTGTCTCTGCCCTCAATTTCAAGGATGTTATTTCTGTGTTGTCTTCCACTCATTGCCTTGTGAAAGAATTTGTTGTTTCCATCCCCTAACTGCAACCACTTCACTCTAGACTTTTCTTTAAGAAAACTTTCCTCCACCTTCAAAGCCTCCCATAATTTCCTTTTTGCCTCTTTCTCTTGACTGACCAAGGTAACATTTCCATGACCGGAATTCAGTTGACCTTGGATATCAGCTAATAAACTATCAGCCTCTTTCACTGCCTTAAAGACATTCCCAAACTGCTCCTTAATCCAAACTTTTAATTCCCCTTTAACATTCCTCAGTTTGGCAGAAATCTAAGCATAGGGTTCAAATGAATCTTAACATGCATATCCCATCCCCTTTTCATAGTATCATTAAACCCCTTATTCTCAATCCAAGTTTCAAAAAATCGAAAAGGCTTCGGTCCATAGTTTTTTTCCTCCATAAAGTTTAGCATAATAGGGAAATGATCAGAGATCCTAGGACACAAGAATGCAGCTTCTGAAAATTTAAACTTATCAATCCATTCATTAGTACCCAACACCCTAACCAACTTACAGTTCACCCTATTGCTACCAGACTTTCTATTACTCCATATGAACAAATTGTCTTTCCATTTCAAGTCAAAAAGATCAGCATCAAATAAACAGTTATTAAATTCTTTCACTGGTCATTGCCTAACAGGCACCCCTCCATGCTTTTCATGTTGGCCTCTAACCACATTAAAGTCACCCAATATGACCCAATGGGCCGCCATTCCTTGAGCCAGCTGTGTAACATCTCTCCACAGCTCTCTCTCCTTTCCTCTACACTAATTGAGGCATATGCTGCAGTGCAGAAAAACCCCATGGATGACCCTTTAATTTTTATTTTCAAATGGATGAATTGTGACGTACTACTAAGACAATCTACATCAAAATAGGCATCATTCCATCCCACCCATATTCTCGTGGCCTCTCCTACGTTACAATTGTGAACATGCTTCCAGTCCCTCATCAAAGAAGAAAACACTGATGTAATGTTTTCATCGTTCGCTTTTGTTTCAACCAGAATCCCCAACTTAATATTTTTTTTCAGTCATCAAATTCTTAACCCCCTCTATTTTTCAGAACCATTTATCGCCCTTATATTCCAACAGAGACAATTCATTTATTAACTTTATTTAAGGAATTTCCCTGAACCCTGCCGGTTCCCTTCACAACTCAGCCTCCTGTCCATCTTTCTTTATATTTGGATTCATCTCTACCCATTGTGTTTGTAAAGTCAACTTCCTTACACCAACCCCTCACAAGATTGAAACATTTTGGAAGGTAAAAAAGAAGACTTGGAGTTATCGACCATACCATTTTTCATGCTAGAAACAATGCTTGAAGGAGGTACAGCAATCGGATCAATAGAAGGGGGGGGGTTGTCAAGCTCTACCAAAGCTAACAGTCCAATGGTCGTAGCTCCTCCTAGCATAGAGGTATATTCACAGAATATTCCCCTACAAATTCCACATCAGCAGAAGGTCGTCCTGGCCTTACTTCATCCACCTCATCACCCTTATAAGCCTCAAACAAGGGAGAGGAATAAACTCTACCACCTTCAAGCCTATTAGATTTAGCCACATCTGCATTATGGTTGCTGGAGTCCTTCAAAATAGGTATTAGATCACATATTCCATCTCCACAATCTGTAAGAGCAATGGTCAAAGCCAAACTAGTGCCCCTTCCTAACAAATCTTCTAATTTTTCTCTCTTCGACTCATTCTCCACTAACCATAAGCAAGAAACAGGCTGTCCATGGGTAAGGATATCTTCATTCATGCCAAGAATATCCTCAGCCCCCCTATCCCCTACTACCACCTCAGATAAGATCCCTTCCAATCTCACCTTCTTCTAACATCTCTTCCAATACCGAATTAGTAGTCGTATCTAATTCTTCCAATACCGAGAAGAAGTTTGACTGCATAACAGTCCCACCCAAACCAGACCCCTTCACCACCTTTCTACCTTTTTTCATGCTCACAAATTCTTCTATAATATCTTTTCCCTTCTCTACCGCATTAGGTTTCCTTCTCATAATAGAATTTGAATTCAAATTCAAATCAGAATTCACAACTAGATTAGCACTCTCCGTAGCATGCAAGCATATCTCCAATGAATCTCCAGCCTGAGAATGTACAGCAGCCACATCAGCTACCTAACGTTTGTTTCCCTCTACAGCTCCTTCTCTATGCATCACCTCATGAGTCTGATCCTCCTCCGGACAAGCCAACTTCTTGAACCATTTCTTCCTTGCTGCCAACCCTCCTCTCTCCCACACTGAGAAGATTCATGACCAAAAACCCTACACATACTACATGAAATAGGTCTCCATTCGTACATCACAGCTTGTGAGAGAACAGCTCCACTTTCATCATACACTGGAATGAACTTCGGCAACTAATCTCCAGCTATAATCTCCACACATAACCTTGCAAACGATAACCGATCCATGGTGCAAGAACACTTATCCATTGTGATGGGATTGCCAATAACACTCCCAATAGTACTCAATGCATCGACAGTCCAATATTGAAAAGGTAAATTAGCAAGGATATCCATATAGGTAAAGAATTCAGCTACACTTTATCTAACACAACATTCGGTCGTCTGAGTAACAATGGCCTCCTGTTAACAAACCATTGGCCACCTTCCCATACCATCAAACGGTCCTCCTCCACATTAAAACGGAAAATGAATACTCCACTTTCACGCATAGACATATCTACATGACCCGCAAGCTTCCACTGTTTAAGCAATATCTCTTTGGTAAGTGAAAAAGGAGTTCTTCTACCCACGAAAAGGGGCTAGAAAAAGAGAACTGAAAAAAGAAGAAAGAACAAGGAGAAAGAGGGTCACTGTCACAGCCCACTCCCGGTAGACCCAACTTACTATTAGGAATACCGGTGGTGTGAGTAAGACAAGTACCTGTCTTACAGACCTACCAGGATCTCTGATAACAGTACTTTAACACTTTCACAATCTCACATCACAAACCAATAGAAGCAGCGGAATCAGAGTACAGTAGCAGAATTACAAATAAATTAGGGAAACATCTAATGGTAATATGATAGCAATAACCGAGTTATCCTATTACATTCATCTATGATATATAATATAATCTCAAGAAAATATACATTCCACAACTATATCTAAAAGTATTGAAAGATGATGTACAATCTCACGGTGCGGCATAAGCACAGTGGTCGCAAGCACAGTCCTGATCGTGCTCCTCCGCTTCTGGAATCCACCAATCGCTCACACCATACTCTGACTTAGAAGATACTGGGTCACCCGCCATTGGCACTATAGTACCTGCATCATCTAAAAAGGGGTGTATATGTGGGGTGAGCTTTCCAACTCGCTCAGTGAGAGGTGGGGCAAGCACATCCAAGCAAAATAATAGCAGTAATTATTAATAATGAATGATTGCAAAAATTAAACACATAGTCCATGATGCTCGTGATGCAGTTCATTTGTTTATTATCCACCTAACAATACAAACTAAGTCTGGTAAATGCTATTACGACGCATTAGGCTGTATCCTTTGTCTCAGAAATGACATCGACTATGCAGCGATACAAACCCTAGCCATGATTAGAAGCCTGCCGATCCCCGTATGTATCCATGGGTCACCCAACAAACCCCTAATAACCCCCTCCTGGCAGTCACAGCACCAGTAATACGTCGGCCACACCGGACAGGTTCCTACCTCCGGCAACAATCACATCGTATTGCAGGAGTGGCACTTCCGAAAGGCTCATCAAACATACCACAATGGGTTATCCAACACCTCAACCTCTGTTGGTGCGTAGTATAAGGAGTGATAACTAATAACATATATACTACAAGCCTTCGTAATGATACAGTTAGTATGGATTACACGATACCAAAGAGATCTCGGCCACAAAGTATAATCCATCTCCAAATACAATCTCGGGTACACGATACCAGAGAGACCTTGGCCACAAAGTGTAACCTGAGACCGTTTACCTAATCTAGCATGCAAATAGCAGTTGAGTATGGACTACGCAACATTGGTAAGACCTCGGCCACGAAGCGTATCCATTTCCAAATGTAGTCTTGGGGTACACGATACCAGTGAGATCTTGGCCACAAAGTGTAACCCATGACTACAACTAACTCTAATGCACATAATCAATGCATGAATGCAATATGCATACGGCAATCATGGCATCGGTACCACCTTGGCCACGCCAGATTCCGTCTCTCACACACACCCATCCAAACACATGGAGATCATGGTACCGGTACCACCTCGGCCACACCGGATCCTGTCATACATTTCCATACAATTCTTATCATGATCGTAAAATGATAATTTAAATAAAATATATAATTCTAAGTATGTGAGAAATTAAATAATTAACAAACATTTAGAAATATAAACACAGTCCATCCCTCACCTATTTCAGTATCGGTTGTGTTTGGGTTCAAGTACGACCACCAATCGATCAATTCAATTTTGGATTTGGAGCACGTGCGTGTCAATGTCTTAGACACAAGGGAATTGTACATCAGTACACATCAGAAACATCAGGAGGGACCCACACAGGTCACCCCCAAAGGGTACAAACATAGTTCTTAGGTGACAGTACTGTCACCAGAACACCCACTGGAAATAGGGTATTTTCACTGAAAATATCAGTCATGTTTCTGGTGGAGGTGATAGAGAGCACACTAGGCTCATTTGTCCACCAGAAACAGCTACAGTGCTTCCTGTGCCATATTTTTGGTGAACACAGAAAGATCCAACTCGAATTGGGGCTTTCCAGCTCGGGCCCGGTCACCAGGATTTGTTCTGTGGAGTTTGTAGGGGATGTTTCTAGCATCATTCTAAGCCAAGAAAATTCAAATTCCACTAAGCCATTTGGGAGATACCTCGATCGAACGATCAAAATCTAAGTTGGTCTTTTGGCATTATATGTTGCCGGAGCTCACCGGGCTTGGTTCGAGCTCGATAACAACACTGGGAGGGTAGAACACCCATCCTACAACCCTAACATAGTGCGTACACCAGGAGTCCAGCCATTCCTAGCTTTGTCTAGGTCGAAATGAAGAGAGAGAGTGGTAAGCCTTTGGCAGTGATTCCGGCGACAAGGCGGCTGCCGGCACTAAGGTAAGCCTCCAACCTTCTTCTTCCTTTCCCTCCTCTCCTACATTGGGCACAAGGGAAATGAGGATTCATTTCCTGATTTCCCAACTTATAACTTAAGTTGGGCCTTAGCGTCCGTTTGGTTTGGGCCTCTTTTGAACCAATCGGGTTAAAATGAGTTTCGGGACACGAGGACCCACATATTTAGGTCTATAAGATGTTCACATCAATAGGAAGGCATGGAGGATGATTTGGGATCATCTGGAACCATTTACGATGTTAGTGGCGAGACCCATGGGTATCGAAACATTGACAGTAGCCAGTGTACCCATCGGAAACAGGCACGAGATTCATGCCCAGGCTGCTTTCCGTGGCTTGTTTCCTACTGTCTTGACAGCTTGCTATCCTATGGCTGGCCTCGCACGGGTGGTTGCCCTCGGACATGCTTAAGGCCTTTCGGCAATTATGACGTGTGCTGAAAATCAAGTGTGGGGAGTCGGGTCACTTACCGTCTGGGATTGGAAGGTATGAACCCCCTCTAGTTAGACAGGCATGCAATGTACGAACATGTGGGGTCATCCCTACCCCTTCAGTAATGCACAACTACGAGCCAAAATCTGATCGTACTTCCGATCTCCGATCTGAGGCCTGTCACAACAGTTTCAAATTATGCCGGATTAGGGCAAGGGTGTAACAGTCACGCAAGGGAAGAGAAGAAGAGATGTGTGAGAGAGAGAGAATAAAATATGATACGACGACCCGATCCACCAACTATTTGAAATGTTGGCAAACAGGGCCATAGTAGTGACCACCACTACCTTTTCCTGATCATCTTGGGTTTTCCCTTTGCCCTTCTTTTATGGGTACTCAAAACTCAAGTGACCTTTCTTCTTGCAGGATCAACACTCTTATGTTTTTCAGGTCCTTCTGCACGGCACCATCCTTGTGCTTTTTCTTCTTATCCTCTTGAGAGACTCCAACTAAAAGAATAAAAACTGCCTGCCAAAACCTAGAGCTCAATCTCCAACAATACTATAGTATTTCGAGGTTGAAGTTTCATTCTTACCACTATATTTTTGAAGCAGATAGAAAACAGTGCTCATTCTATAGATATTGGAAAAGCCAACTCATGTTTCTGCTCCATTTTCATTATGAAGATGTCTCATGTTAGGATCTGTAAGTCACAAGACCTAGTTTTGCACCTACCCGGGCACCAAAACAGTTCATTCAATTCATTCTCAAAACATAGCCCACTAAATGGGGTTACAAGCCTATTCATAAGAAAAATCAAATTAAAACTTTCTAATTAAAATCTAAAGCTGAAATCAAATAAAATCTCCTAATATCTTCTTAATCGTAAACTAATAAAATTAAGAACAAAATAAAACTCGAATTGGTAACTCCCTAATTATCCTAATAACTATCAAAATAAAAGATTACACGAGATGAAAAAAAAAACTTTCTTGGGAAAGATGATCCTGTATCACTGGAAAGAAGGATGGAAAATAAAATTGACTGACAAGCCCTCTCACTTAGATGAAAAGAGTTCTGGTTTAGTTGGTACTCCGAAGTTTGCATCAATGGCAACCACCTATGTTGAAGTCTTCCGTGAATAGCTAGTGACAATGAATACTTCCTCTCCAATTGGAGACAGACAGTCTGGTCCAGTTAAGAATCTCCCTCCTTCCTCTCTCTCTCTCTCTCTCTCTCTCTCTCTCTCTCTCTCTCTCTCTCTCTCTCTCTCTCTCTCTCTCTCTCTCTCTCTTATTTTCAAGATCTAATCCCCATAATGGGTTTCGTTTGTAACTTTCAATTTAGTCAGATGATCCAAACCCCTCTGTAATGTAGATAAGTCACTTAATGGGCTTATTTTATTCAAATATGCCTTGGGTTGGGTTATGTATGTGTTGGGCCTTAATCCCGTGGGTTTTCTTTTTAATGGGCCTAAAATATGGGTAGAAAGTAGGAAAACGGGATTTAATTCATTAGTTTAGTTAGTGTCCTGTTTTGAGTCTATTTCCTTTGTTATTTCAGTTTTAGTCAGTTTAGGTTTCCCTATTAGTGAATAACGAGTTAGTTACCAACTCCATGTTGGAGTCATAGTCCTAGTCTTATTATAAGTCCAATTCCTGCTAGGAGTGTCTAGTCCTATTTGGAAACTAGCTCTTCCTTATTAATAAGATTGCTATTCTGGTCTCTTTAAATAGAGCCTATGTACTTATAATTTCATATTGAAATAAAGATAATTTACAGTTTATTACTTAGAGCAGCTGGGATAGTTGTGGGTGAGAAGCCCAGGCTGAGATAGCCACTTCCTCTCCCACATTTCCCTTGTTTCTTCTTTGTTTCAGTATTTAATTCTTTTCTTTGTTTACTATTATTGTCATCAGGATTCAAAAAGAACCAAATATGTCTAGAACTGCAAGAGTCACAATCGATCAACCAAAGAGTTCCTGTTTTTTAATATAATCGACCTCCATTGCTGCCCAAGTCTGAGATCTGATCTGTAGATCCTTTGAGGGACTGGTTTTACACTCTAAGAAGATCAATCAAGCCTTTCTTGAAGGTATTTTGAAGTAGATAAGCTATTGTTCTTGCAAAATCCTTCTCATTCTCTCTCCTAGGTCAAAAAATCAAGAAAGCTTGTAACTTCACAGCTAGCCATCAGAATCCTCTCAACTTTGGGGGTTTTTATACCCTCCCTAGGCCCTACAATTGAGCAAATTTACAACTCAATTGGAGCCCTACAGACTTGGCCGCACCTCTCTCTGGCTTTATAGCGGGTCTTTCTCTCTCCTATCAGGTTGGGTTTTGGACCGGTTTTGCTCCTATATTGGTATTGTATCCTTGGGGGTTTATTTAATGGTCTTATTTCTTTGTTTTCTGGTTCTATTTATCTTGTTTGGGGTTATAAACTACTGGGGTAGTTTCTTGCAATCTACTCATGCATTACTCTTTGGCATTTACTTATGGTGTTCATCACTCTCTCCTGCTAATATCGTTCAAGATAGAGAAGTTGTAATCGGATCTCACCATGGATTTCCCCTCAGGTTGAATTGCTTACATCGATTAGATCTTGTGTTCTTCATGAAAATGTTTTCTACTTTTCTCTTTTTATTCTTCTTTAGGTGACGTTCCCAATTGCAAATGGCAAGAGAAGAGTCCACCAATGGCATTTGTCCTAGCGCAAATAATTTTGTTCTTTGACATTCACTATTGCAAATGCCGAAAGAAGTGACAGCCAATGATATTTGTTCTGGTGCAGATAATTCTGTTCGTTCTGTGCTTAAGTAGCACTGACCTATTTGTTACCCCCAATTTATTTTCTGTAAAGATTTAAGAACTCGAGAAACCATAACCAAAGAAGAAGATAGGAGAAGAGAGATGAGAGAAAACAGAGGTGGAGCAAGGTTTTGCGATAGATGAGTCAAGTCTACCACCAACACCCAATCTTATTTATAGTATTCCTGATTACATTCATAGAAGGAAAATGAAACTAACTCTAACTTAGCTAACAACTATATTACACCTACCTCAAACTTAGCTTCCGATTAACAAAGATAAGCTTGAATCAAATACCATTCCATGGTATAAAGGTCTATAGACACCCATAGACCTTCAACCGTCACATACACTTGACACTCCCCCTCAAGCTAGAGTATACATATGGTAAAAGAAAGCTTCAACTTGGACCTACAAAAACTCCAATGAGCACAGAGAGAACTCCAATCAACCATCATAAAGCCAGCAACAATATCAGCTCAAACACATCAAATATCAATAGATAAAAAAATGTCGTGTCAAATAAACCAATAAGAATCATCAACAACAAAAAATAGCAGCACCAAAAGCACTTCCCAAAGAAGGCATTCCAACAACAGCTCAAATAGAAGTGTAGCATCCAACAGCTACATAAAAATACCTTCGTGTAAAAGGCACTCTAACAAAATTATAACATCCAACAGCTACACCAAAAGACCTTCCCAAAGAAGGCACAACAACAAAACTATAACACCCAATAGCTACATCAAAAACACTAGCGAGCCTCAATCAGAGATCTCCGCAAAAAGATGTCTCATATAAAATTTCACAGATAAATAGGAAGCATCAGATTACTGGGGACCAAACAGCAGCAGGTTGCTGAATATACCAAACAACATTAGGTCGTGGAATATAACCATCTTCAAAAGATAAAATAGTTGCTAATGACACACACGAGTAGATACTTAATAATAAGTCAATCTTCAACGAAAATAAACTTGAGCAGACAATTACTCCAACCACTGATGACTTAAGACTTGAGTTGAGTAGATAATAAATCTCTAATTGATGATAATATCCAATGAGCAAATAATAACTCCAACTCCAATCTCCCCTCATGTGTAGCATTACACGTGGACGAATAATTTCCAACAACCACCATCGTAAAGGATGATCATCACAAAGAAAGGTGATGCACCATACACTATGCCACCTAGGCCCTAACAGACAAATGCAGCACCTAGGCCAGCATAGCTCCCACAGGGCCAGAGACCACAGGGCAGAGTGTTTGCTATGACCGTAGTTGATGTAGAGGCTGCACCTGGTGTAGTGACAGGTACATTATTGATATCATTATTTCTTGCAGATATGATATTTGACTCAGGAGCCTCGCATTCGTCCGTGTCACCGGCATTTACAAAGAAGATGAGAATTCCACTTAAGGGACTGACTTAGTGTTTGGCAGTGAGTACCTCTACAAGAAGTGTAATAGGTCTAAAATATGTATATGAGCCTTGTCTAGTGACTATAGGTAAACATAAGTTGAATGCTCACTTGATCAAGTTGGATATAGCTGACTTCAATGTGATTTTAGGAATAGACTAGTTGTCCGCATACAAAGCCAGTGTGCTATGTGCAGAGAAGACAATTATTTTCAAACCTCATGATGATGATGAGTTTGTTTTCCAAAGGGGATAAGCCCAAGAAACCTAAGAAGGTTATCATATCAGTACTTCAGATGAAGAAGCTACTGGATAAGGGATGTTAAGGCTACTTAGCATCTGTGATGGATACTAAGATAGAGATTAGGCCATTGACCGAGCTTGATGTGGTGAAGGAATTTCTCGATGTATTTTTGGATGACTTGATAGGTTTGCCCTCGGACCGAGAGACATAGTTTTCTATAGATCTGCTCCTCGGCTCGGCACCAGTGTCGAAAGCCCCTTACTGCATGCCCCCCACAGAGTTGAAGGAATTACAAGTGCAACTTTAAGATATTTTGAAGAAGGGATTCATTAGACCTAGTGTGTCTCTATAGGGAGCACCAGTATTGTTCGTTAAGAAGAAGGACAGAAGTATAAGGTTGTGCATTGATTACTGGGAGCTTAACAAGCTAACTATCAAGAACTGATATCCTTTGCCAAGGATAGATGATTTGTTTGATCAATTATAGGGTGCCAAGGTATTTTCCCAGATTGACCTTAGATTAGGCTACCACCAGCTCAAGATCAAGGATAGTGATATCAGCAAGACAACCTTTAGATCAAGGTATGGACATTATGAGTTCTTGGTAATGTCATTTGGGTTGACCAATGCACCGACTGCATTTATGGACTTGATGAACCGGGTATTCCAAGATGTCTTAGAAAAAATTTGTAATTGTGTTCATTGATGACATCTTGGTTTACTCCAAGAGTGCAGAAGAACATGTTGTTCACCTGATATTAGAACTACAACGCTTGAGAGAAAAGCAACTCTATGCCAAATTCAGCAACTGTGAGTTCTAGCTATCACAGGTGGCATTCCTAGGCTACATTGTTTCAGACAAGCGTATAGAGGTTGATCCAGGCAAGGTGAAGGCAGTCTTAGAATGGGAGACTCCCAAGAATGTGGCAGACATACATAGTTTTCTAGGATTGGCCTGATACTACAGGAGGTTTATTGAAAACTTCTCCCACATTGCTACCCCAATGACCCGACTCATATGGAAGGGTGTGAAATTTGAGGCTATCCCTAATTAATTTGTTGATGATTTTCTCCATAGTTGTTTATTGTCTCAATTTTCTATAAAATGTTCATGAATTTGAAGGAAATTTAAGTATGACTACAATTTAGCTTTGGGTTTGTGCGATTGGTAGTGGTCTACGGTACTTGTCTGTCCATTAATAAATCCCAGTCGTTTCTTTGTAGTTTTACTTTTGACTAAGTCACAGTTTGACTGAAGCCAATGAAGGTAGAAGTATTTGCACCATAGTATCTATATCCCAAAATAAGTGCATGCGATAGTAACCACTTGGTGACTCACTAATTCCCATATATTTGTCCAATAAGAGAAATCTTCCATCCCATTGGAATAGGATCTACACAAGGAAAAACACTTGCCATTCGTTGGTTAATAGGGGCATCCTGAAAATGTTCGGGTCGAAATATTGCTTTTAAATTAAGTTCCAAATTACTGGATGCTGCCAAAGGGAGTCGCAAAGCCATAAGCAAAAAGGAAGAGACTCAGAGAATGAAATTTGTCCAATTACAGCATATACATCTAAGAGTATTTACATCAATTCACACTCATTAGAATTTAATTCAATTAAGAACTTAAACGTATTATATAAAATATATAAATAGGGTAATTTATTTTTTCTTGGTCCGGTCAGGTCAATAAGGTCATGAAAGATTACGACATTTATTTCTTATTTTACATATTCCTATATATTGTCCACTAAGAAACATCTTCCAACCCTCAAATAGTCCTTTATTTGCATTAGTGCACTATTTTGATCCAATTCACTGATGTTAATTGATGATCTTAGATTTCATACTTTCTGTAATGGTAAATAAATTCCATACCCTATTTTGTGTTTGGTGCTTTTCCTTCCCATTGTATACTGTGGTTTATGTTCTGTTTTGTTCAGCTATACCATTCATTCAACTAGTACCTTTTAGTGGTTTTTATATGAACAGTATACAATTTTCAAAGCTATGGTTACAAAAATTCTTGAAAGTGGGCTTCTATTTTTCCTTTTATACAATTTTGTCCACATTTTCCTTTACGCGTAATAAAATCCAATCAGAGTTTAATTGATAATCTACTTAGCATTTTCAAGTTATTAGTCCTACACTCTAAACATACCTTTTTATTTTTATTCTTAATGTTTTTGGTTCTTTCTATAGTACTCTTGGCCAGGGGCTCCAAACCAGCACCTATCCTGGGGAGGGTATATTTTCCATGACTCTTGTTATATTTGGGCTCATCCTCTTTGCACTCTTGATTGGTAATATGCAAGTAAGTTTTAGTCCTTCCTGTTTCTCCCCACACCCCCCCCCCCATCCCCCGCCCAAAAAAACATTGAGTGGATTCATAAGCCTAAAAGATAGGACAATTGTTGGACCAAAAATGGGCAAACCGGCCAGCCGCTCAGCTGCCAGCCAGTTGGTCTGGCAGAATTCTGGAAAATGGGTTATTCCTCTGTGGGGCCCAATCCTCTGCAGTGATAGTCCATACTCACACCATATGTGGGGGTCCTAATGCTGACCAAATCCAACCTAACAGGTTTTCCCTCTGTGGGGCCCACTCCTCTGCAGTGAAATTCCACACACACTCCATGTGTGGGGGTCCTAATGCTAACCAGATCTAACCTAATAGGTCAGCATTTGGTGGGGTCTATCAATGGGAATTTAGCTCAAATCAGTTTATGTTTTAAAAATTAGTTTTAAGAAATAATTTTGGTGTTTGGGCTGGTTCAGCCAAACAGGCCCTAAGGACCCTTAGGGCTGAACCTTAAAACCCCATTACTGCCACTGATCACCTCATGTTGTTGATGCATAACTTGGTGAACATTAGAGGAGAAGAAGAGATATGATGCTGAACAAAGAACTGCTGTCCATATGATGCTGAGCAAAGAACTGCAGTCCAGGATGATTTCTGCTGAACTATAGCAGCCACTATTCCTACCCTTATTTATTGATGTTGTACACACATATTAAGGTCAGAATTCATCTTTGAATTTATTGTACAGTAGCTGGACTTAAATTAGAAACGGTATTCAGCTTGGTTCCCAAGCATGCAGCCACTCAGAACTGGGAAATTTGGACTGCATGCAAAGGAATTCGGCTGATTGCTATTATAGAGACTAAATTAATATGTAATTCTTGCTGTACATGTAATTTAAAGTAAGGTACAAAATTCATATTATCCCTACAGCCACCCAAAAATTGGGTTTGAGCTCAACAAATTAGGGCACAAACTCCCAAAGCTAAATTTTCCATCCCAGAGAAGAAATTGGGGAATATAATAGGCAAAATTTTAATTACTATAATTGGGGGTTTTAGGGACTGTAGAATGACCTTAGAGAAATTAGGAAACCCTCCCCATGCTGCCATGGGCATTAGCCCTCGGCCATATGCAGCCCAAGTGAAGGAAGTCAGCAGAACAGCCTGTAGGGTTGCAGAAACCAACCCGCCAGTTGGACAAGCTGCCAGCCGGTCGAACCCGTCGGTTAAGCATTTTTAAGGCTCATCAGCCTCTGTTTTTGCTGAATTATGCCTTAACCCTTATGGGTTATGCCTCTTACCTATTTACCTAGATATAACCCTATGGGTAGGGGTAGTTAGGGACTTGTCCGAGGCTTAGAATTAGGTTACTGTATGGACTGATGATGGTTGTTTAGGTTCAGCATAGAACCTATACTAATTTATGTTAGGAATTATAAATATTTAACATGATGGTACAAAATTTACAGAGGAATCTAAATTACCCGTCAAGAATACGTGGTGATGGGAATTCAACGGTAACGATTGGATTTCGGGTTTTAAGGTGAGTGGGTGTTCGAGTTATTTTGCAGAGTGTTTCTATGCTTTTATTTATGTGTGCACATGTGTAATGTGGTTGAAATCCTTGTTTTAGATGCATTTCATATAAAATTATATATATTGCACATATGGCATGTTTTTATCGAGATTGATATGACCGTGGTTTTGTGTATGCATAGTAATATAGATGGGTGGTAATGATTGTAAGATTGATGGTCTGAGGCATGGTGTGGCCAATGGAGGATTCCGGTACCGTGGACTTAGAGATCAATTTTATAATTATGACCACTGTTGAATGATTGGGTACTATG
Organism: Macadamia integrifolia; assembly: GCF_013358625.1. NCBI lineage: Eukaryota > Viridiplantae > Streptophyta > Magnoliopsida > Proteales > Proteaceae > Macadamia > Macadamia integrifolia. The sequence goes on from NC_056566.1 coordinate 20,243,410, forward strand.
GATTGCCATGGATGATGTAGATTGCATATGGTTCTAATTCATAGACCCTAGTGCTACACCCCTTGCTAATTGGGGGTTAGGTACTGGCTAATCCCAAGGGGTAGTCTGTTATTGAGAATACCATATCTAAGAGGCAGATGCAGCACGGATGACCAAGGGGTTTTCTAGGACCGTGGCAATCCACACCATGGGTGACCAATGCGTAAGATTCCAGAACCATGGCTATTGGGATTACCTTTGGAGGTTTGCGAGGTGACCAATGTGTAGGATTTCGAGACTTGCAAATCTTTGCTTGCAATGAGCTTGTTTCCCTAGAGCCCGACGTACTGGGGAGGGGATACCACCTACATTGCATAGCACTAATACCAAATGATAGACTTAGAAATGGAATAGGAAAGTAGTGTAATAAATGATTCATATGCATTATATTTCAGTATGGAGCTTGCATTGCATTATTTGCATTGTGTGTGCTTGCATGAACACCATTCATTGGGCTTGTGAAGCTCACCCCTCGTTGATTACTCTTTTTAGATGGTGGAACTGGTACTGAGGCAGTTTTGAATTTCATCGATGGTTGTGATTCTTATGTCTATGAGACACTGGGTTGTTGATGGACTTTACTACTATTACTCAGTTATTTCTTTTTATGTATATATTAATGATATATGTAAGATGTAAATATTACACCTGTGGATTGTTAATAAATGGATCTTGTATATTTGTAATTTATCACTTTAGTACATCACCAATGATAATTGTATGATTTTATTAGCATACTTTGATTTTAGTTGTGATCTTGATGGCATTCGTGAAATTAAGGTACTGCATATGTGACCCTGGAGGGTTAGGCTGACTGGATGTGGGTTTCCAGTGCCGCATACCTTGGCCTAAATTGCCAGTGGTAGCTAAAACCTTGCACATAAATTTGGTGCAAAGAAGGCACCATCATTCTTTATCCAATAATAAAATTTTAGAGCAACAGAGATTCCATAGTTGCAGGGCAAAGCCCTAAAAAATGATTGAGAAGTGTAAGTAGGGGAAAACAGTTACAATGGCTGAAAATACAAGGAAAAAAGTCCAATAAATATGGGCCATAGATTGAGTTTGGCCACCAAATTTGACACATGGTGAATAGAGTTCAATGGTTCTCATTGGCCAGATCATCATTCCAAATGACTCAAAACCATGTGTCCTTGTGTTAAGGTGAGCAAAATGCCTATTGTGTTTATCCTTTTCTCAAAGGCCCAACAAGACTTTCAGAAAAAATTTGACACAAACCCATAACCCTAATTTGATCTCATGTTCACATTGACCACCAAAAACACCTCCTCTTCCTTCCTAGGAGAAAAGTAGACGATTACATTCTGTTAATTTTTCCTCGAATTCTTGACCTATTTTCAAGATTGACCAGATCAGACATATTTTGGTGGCCACCCAAATGGGAAGTTTTCTGAGACCTGTGATGGAAGCAAAGGGGTTGGGCGGATACGCCTAAGCTTGGAGCTCATCACTGATCTCGTATGGGGGTGCGGGAGCTGTATGGTTTGACCTGATTGACTGCGACCAGATGAGTCGACCTATAACTTGAAGTATATATAATATACTGTTGTCTTGTTGAGAAAGTTGTTGTATTTTGGGGTTTTTTCGAGATAGGGTTTCAGGGCGAGTTTTCTCGCCTCTGCTTGGGTGTAATCTCTCTTTTGCATAGTGAAACATCTTCTTCTTTGCCTGAGGACGTAGCACACCACCCTAGTTGTGAATCTCAATAAATCTTTGTGTCGTACAAATCTTTTGTCTATTTATTTTTGTATTTCTTAGTGTTTGATCTAACAAACTGACATCAGAGCTTTAAGTTATTTCGATCTATGTTGCCCTCAATGAAATATGATATTAATAGGTTCGACGACAACATCAGTTTTAGTTTATGACAAGTTCGAATGATGGTTGTTCTTACACAGTAGGGTTTGAAGAAAACCCTATTTGGAAAGATGAAGAAACTTGAAACTATGACCAATGATGATTGGAACGAGTTTGATGATAAAGCCTTTTCAACTATTCAGTTGTGTCTTTCGAATGTGTTCTACAGGAAGTTCTCTCAGAGAAAATGATTGTAGAGTTATGGGTGAAGTTAGAGAATCTCTACCTCACCAAATCCCTCACCAATAGGTTGAGATTGAAACAACAACTGTATACCCTTCATATGGGTGAAGGTACTTTTATTAAATCTCAAATATCTGAGTTTAATTCTATTATTACTGATTTACAAAGGATAGATGTTAAAACATATAATGAAGATTTGGCCCTATTATTGTTATGTTCCCTGCCTCTATCTTATAAGCATTTTAGGGATACCATGATTTATAGTAGAGAGATAATCTCTATTGAAGATTTCAAAATGAATCTACAAAGTAAGCAAAAAATTGATGATGAGTTAACGTCTATAAATAAATCTGATGGTGTTAGTTTGGTAGTTAGAGGGAGAACAAATAAAAGGGATTTAGATGGTGACAAAAAGAATGCGAGATCAAAATCTAAGCATAAGAATTTGACCTGCAATTACTGTAAGAAAAAAAGGACATATTAAATATGAATGTTATAAGCTTTTAAATAAGTAGAAAGCAGGTGGTGGTGCCCAAAATCAATAGAAGAGAGATGATTATGCAGAAGCTAGTATTGTGAAGGTGAGAGTGAGTCTGATATGCTTTTAGTGACTGATGACGGAGTCAGATCACAGGATGAATGGATTCTTGACTCTGGTTATTCCTACCATATATGTCCCAATCATGAATGGTTCCCCACTATATGAATCAGTTCAAGGTGGAGTTGTGTTTATGAGAAATAATACTTCTTGTAAGACTATTGGAATGATCAATATCAAGATGTATAATGGCATTGTCAGAACCTTGTCTAATATCAGACATGTCCCTGATTTGAAAAAGAGTCTCATCAGTTTAGGCACTCTTGATTCAAATGGGTGCAAGTGTACAATTGAAGGTGGAGACATGAAGATCACCAAGGGTGTTCTCTTGTTGATGAAAGGAATCAAGGTTTGTATGTGTTGCAAGGTACTACAATCATTAGGTCTATTGCAGCAACTTCATCATCTATGTCTAAATCAGATATCATGAATTTATGACACATGAAGTTAGGCCATATGAGTGAAAGAGGGATGGCATCATTAAGTAAAAGGCACTTGTTGTGTGGTCAGAGTATAGGAACAATGGAATTCTGTGAGCATTGTGTGTTTGGGAAGTAAAGAGAGTTAGTTTCAGTACTGCTATTCACAGGACCAAGGGAACTTAGGACTATATTCATTCAGACCTATGGGGGCTCTCCAGGGTTGCTTCAAAGGGGGATGGTGCAAGGTACTTGCTTACTTTCATTGATGATTTCTCTAGGAAGGTTTGGGTCTGTTTCTTGAAGCACAAAAATGAAGTATTTATCACTTTCAAACAGTGGAAGAATTTTCTTGAGAAGCAGACTGGGAAACAAATTAAGAGGTTAAGAACTAATAATGGCCTAGAGTTCTGTGAAAGTGACTTTAATGAGTTTTGCAAATATGAAGGTACTGCAAGACACCATACAATTGTTAAAACACCCTAGAAGAATGGAGTGGCAGACCGTATGAATAGAACCTTATTAGAAAAAGCAAGGTGTATGTTATCAAATACAGGATTGGGCAAGGAGTTCTAGGTAGAAGCAGTTAACACAACAACCTTGTTGGTGAATCGATCTCCTTGCATAGCTATTGAGTGCAAGACTCCAAAAGAAATTTTCCCAAGTAAGCCTACAGACTATTCTAATTTAAAGGTATTTGGATGTCCTTCTTATGCACATGTGAATGAAGGGAAGTTGGAATCTAGGACCAAGAAATGCATTTTTCTTGGGTATGGATTTGGAGTGAAGGGATACAGGTTGTGGTGTCCTGATCCAAAGTCACCAAAATTTCTTTTTAGCAGAGATGTTACTTTTGATGAATCTACTATGTTGCATCCTACGAAAGAAGTTCATGTTCATTGTAATAAAGGTCAAGAAAAATCTAGGGAGAAGGTGGAGTTTGAGATTGGTGTTTCGTCTTCAAACAAAGTACAATCTACTTCAGTCCAGCTGCCTACTTATACTGAAGGAGATGATGCTCAAGAGAATCAAGGAGAAGAGCGGTACAACATTGCAAAGGATACACCAATGAGGAATATTAGACAACCACAAAAGTATGGGCATGTTGAATTTGTTGCTTATGCATTGTTTGTTGCAGATACAATTGAAAATAGTGAGACTGCAACATATTATGAAGTTGTTACTTCAATTGATTCTACAAAATGGTTGAATGCCATGCATAAGGAGATGGAATCTCTTCATAAAAATCAGACTTGGGAGCTGGTGAAGCCGAGAATAGGGAAGAAAATTGTTGACTGCGTAACTGGGTCTTCAAGAAGAAGGAATCTGCCTCAGGAGTTGAAGATGCTAGGTACAAGGCATGTTTTGTTGTAAAGGGCTACAATCAGGTATAAGGAATTGATTATAATGATGTTTTCTCACCTATTGTTAAGCATAGTTTTATTCGTATCCTACTTGCTCTAGTTGCTATGCATGATTTGGAGTTGGAGCAACTTGATGTGAAAACAGCATTCTTGCATGGTGAACTAGAAGAACATATTTATATGCATCAACCTGAAGGGTTTGTTATTGAAGGTAAGGAGGATCATGTATGCTTGTTGAAGAAGTCCCTATATGATTTAAAGCAATCTCTTAGACAGTGGTATAAAAGGCTTGATTCAATTATGGCTAGTTTTGGATACTACAAGTGTTAATATGACTGTTGTGTTTATTTCAGAAAGCTCTCTGATGGGTAATTCATATATTTGTTACTTTATGTTGATGATATGTTGATTGCAGCAAAAGATAGGAATGAGGTCAACAGGTTGAAGAAATAATTAAGTTCTAAATTTGAGATGAAAGATTTGGGGGCAGCAAGGAAGATCCCTGGTATGGAGATCAAGAGGTATAGAAAAGCAAGGAAGCTGTGGCTATCTCAACAGAAGTACACTAAGAAGGTATTGAATCGTTTTGGCATGAGAAGCTCTTGCATCTCATTTTAGACTTTCAGTTGCTCTATCACCTCAGATAGATGAAGAGGTGGAGTACATGTCACGTGTTTCATACTCTAGTGCAGTTGGCTCCATTATGTATGCTATGGTTTGCACTCGTCCCGACATTTCACAGGCTATCAACGTGGTGAGCAAATACTTGTCATGTCCAGGTAAAGCTCATTGGGAAGCAGTGAAGTAGATACTTAGGTACTTGAAAGGAACCTCTGGTGTTTGTTTGAGTTTGAAAGGAATGGTGATAGTTTATATGGTTATGTTGATTCAGATTATGCATGTGATCTTGACAAGAGGAGGTCACTAACAGGCTATGTATTTACTCTTGGAGGAAGTTGGAAAGCTACTTTTTCAGGCTACAATTGCATTATCTACTATTGAAGCAGAGTATATGGCAGTGACTGAGGCAATTAAAGAAGTTATTTGGCTTAGAGGTTTGTTGGGAGAACTCAACATGGATCATAGGGTGACTGTTGTCCATTGTGATAGCCAGAGTGCTATTCACTTGACTAAAGATCCAATGTATGATGAGAGGACGAAGCACATTGATGTTCGGTATCACTTCATCAAAGAGATAATTGCCCAAGGTAATTTTCAAGTTGAAGATTGGTATTGAAGATAATCCAGCTGATATGTCGACTAAGTCTTTGTGTGTTGGTAAGTTCGAGCATTGCTTGAACTTACTTGGTGTTTGCTGTGTTTGAGTTCAGCCCTTTGGAGGGAAATTGGAGAAGATGAAGATTTTAGCTATTTGTTTGTTTTTTGGAAGAGAATTCAAGTCAAGGTGGAGATTTGTTAAGTTTGCCTCAAATTCTTGACCCGTTTTCAAGATTGACCCGATCCGATATACTTTGGTGACAACCTGAATGGAAAGTTTTCTGAGATCTGTGATGGAAGCAGAGGGGTTGGGGTCCTCAACTTGGAGTATATAATGTATTGTTGCTTGTTGAGAGAGAGAGAGAGGGGGGCAACTAATGACTATTGGTAGTTCAGAAAAAATTTGCTCCAAGTACAGGCAACTGATAACTATTATCATGTGTTTCTTGCATTCTATTAACTGCTGCATTATCGAGGGTAGTTGTACGTATTACTTGCATTAAAACTTGGACCATATACTCTCTTTTTGTAGTTATTATTATGCTATATTACATAGTAAGGTGGGCCTGTTTTTCTTAATTTTTTCCAAAACGAAGAACATTCAACAGTTCAAAGTTATAACATTTTTTTTTTAAATTAGTTTTTCTTTGATTTTCATGATGTGTAGACTCCGCAAAATAGCCTATAACAAGTTCTATCTATGGAAATTTCTTGATAAATTGTTCAAATAATTGAACTATTATAATATTTCTTGCAAAATTGAAGAATTTCATCATTGAAACCACCACTTTCCAATGGAATATATTTTCCTTGTCTAATTATTTCTTCTTACAGAAGGCCTAAAGGTTGAAGCACATGACTAAAAAAAAAACAAGAACATGGTATAAAATAAAATTCTTGCAATGTCATAGTTACTTTCTGATAAAAGGATATTTTAAATATGTAGCCAAAAATAAAAGAGAAAGTTACAATCATTTTTGTTACTTACAACAACAACAATAATTACAAGTCACACTTCATACCCTCTGAATTGTTGTCAGGTTTAACACCATTGCCAATCTCTATGTTCTCTAGATTGCAACCTAGGGAGGACGAGGAGTCAAAAAGGAAGCCACACAATGTAAAACCAAGAATGACATACTTCTTCTAGACATGATGCCCTACACCCCAGTTCCATGGCCGGTTATGCACCTTATATACTATCCAATTAGTTTAGGCAGTACTGAGTTTTACTGTGAGAGTACCAAGGGAGAAAAAAGTGTTTTAGAAAGAGAAGAAAAGTGGAGAGTAGATAGAAGAAGAGGGAGAGTTAGAAGAACACAAAACCCCAGACTTGTAAAAAGGACAACGGTCATTAATGGTGAACTGAAGCCATTTAGCAGGTGATGTTACCACAAATTCTTTGATAATGGACAAATAGAAGAGCCCAAAACCTATAAAGAAGAACAACTCTCATTAATGGTGATCAAACATCGTTTTGGAGAGAAAGAGAGGGAGAAGTCACGAAGGATACTTCGATGGAGGCTATAACGTATTCTTCAATTTAAGATTAAAAGAGAGAGAAAAAGAGAAAGTGAAGATGTAGGTACCAAAAATTTAGATAAAGTTAGAAGGAAAAAAGAAAAGCTATCCTATGTCCCTATTCTCTACCATGGATTATTTAACAAACCTAACATTTAAAAAAAAAAAAAAAAGGATTATTTACTAAAAAAATACTCTACTAACTCACGTTCGAAAATTCTCTTGGACTCTATCATTGGTTTGTAAAGATTTGTTATTTTTTACCATCTTAAGGGGAGAAGAGACTATAGAGAGGAGGGAGATCATTGGCCAGGGGAGAGTTTGGGAGGAGAAGGAAAGAGAAAATATTCTCTATCAACCCACATTCCTAAATTCTCTCTCCCAATTCTCTCTTTGACTCTATTATTGAGATTTTTATTTTTTTTTAATAATTATGGAAAATTTTACAAAAGTAAATGTGTGTGTGTGTGTGTGTGTGTGTGTGTGAGAGAGAGAGAGAGAGAGAGAGAGAATAAAGTGGAGGGAGATCATGGGCAAGCCGGCAACGAGAAAGTTTGGGAGAGAGAAGAAATATATTCTGTACCAACTCATGTTTATATATTCTCTCTTTGACTCTATATGGAGAGTTTTTTTTTTCTTAATTAATATTATAGAGAGATTTACTAAAAAGTAAATACGGAAAGAGAGAGATAATTATGGAGATCTTAAGGGGATAGAGAGTAAGAGAGATAGTTATAAAGGAGCTATAGAGGAGAGTATATAGAGGAGGGGAGATCGTGGGGAAGGAGAGTTTGGGAGAGAGAAGGAAATAGAAAGATATTGTAGAGCCCTGCTCTCTTTAAACCCGATTTATTGACCGATTGGTTCGGTTTGGTCTTGTAGGATTTGAACCAGAAAGGGTCGATGATAATGCCCTATGGTACATGACAGCAAGAGTGACGTCAAATGCAGGGTGGCTGAACAAGATTGAGCCAGTACCCGAGGTGGTTTGCATGCCTAAGTTATGCCCTTGCACGTGTCACAAAGCCATGCACGAATAAGAAAGGTATGTCGT
>NC_056566.1:20252138-20300350 GCF_013358625.1 Macadamia integrifolia
GCAAGTAAGATTTGTAGGTGCCTAACCCACCGGTGTGACCACCAGTCTTGTCACACCCCACTTCCAGTAGACCCAACTTACCATTAAGAATATTGGTGGTGTGAGTAAGACATGTACCTGTCTTACAAACCTACCAGGATCTCTGATAGCAGTACCTTAGCATTTCACAATCTCACATCACAAACCAACCAATAGCAGCGGAATCAGAGTAATCTAGTGGAATCATAAATAAAATGAGGAAAATGTCTAATGATAAATAATATCCATAACCGAGTTATTCCGTTTACAATCATCCATGACATACAACTAATAAGTTCAAAAGTGTATCATCTATAAACTTGTATCAAAATCACAAAAAATACACCAAACACCTCATGGTACCGCGTATACACAAAAATCACAAGCACAATCCTGGCCATACACCTCAGCTTCCGGTATCCACTAGTCGCTTACTCCATACTTGGCTTCAAAGGAAAGAGAATCACTAGTCATAGGCACGACTGTACATGCATCATCATGTAAAAAAGTGTGTATATGTGGGGTGAGCTTTCCAACTCGCTTAGTGAGAGGTGGGGTTCAAGCACATCCAAGCAAACAATCATAGTAATAATTTATGACACATGATAACAGAAATTAAACATATAGTCCATGATGCTCGTGATGCAATTTATTTATTTTATTATCCATATAACAATACAACTAAGTCTGGTAAATGCTACTACGGCACATTAGGCTATATCCTTTGTCTCTAAACCGTCATTGACTACGTAGGGATACAAACCCTAGCCATGAATAAAAGCCTTTTGGTCCTTGTATACGTCCATGGGCCACCCAACAAACCCCTGATAACCCCCTCCTGGTTGTCATGGCACCGATACCAATCATTGGCCATATCTGACAAGTTCCCACCTCCGACAACAATCACATCGTACCGTCAGTGTGGCATTTCGGAAAGGCACATCAAACATACCACAATGGGTTATCCAACATCTTAACCCCTATTGGCAAGGGTTCATAGCATAGGGAGTGATACCTAACCACATATATGCTATAAACCATCATAATGATACAGTTAGTATGAATTACACGATACCAATAACACCTGACCACAAAGTGTAATCCATCTCCAAATACAGTTACGGGTACACGATACCAGTAACACATCAGCCACAAAGTATAACCAGTGATCATTTGCCTAATCTAGCATGCATATAACAGTTGAGTATGGACTACGCAACACCAGTATTAATCGTCGGCCACAAAGCGTATCTATTTCCAAATGTAGTCCCAAAGCACACGATATCGATAACACATCGGCCACAAAGTGTAATCTATGACCACAACTAACTCTAATGCACATAATCAATGCATGAATGCAATATACAAACAAAAATATACATACACTAGATTCTATCACATACATACAACAAACACACAGCCATCATGGTACTGGTACCACTTCGCCCACACCGAATCCCACCATGCATATCCATAAACATCTCATATCAATCAAATAAAAATGTAACATGTGATAGAACATCGTCATCATGTAAAAAATATAATAAACATATACTAACCTACACATGTGAGAAATTCTAGAATAATAAACATTCCCAAAAAAACAAAGCAATCCATCATTCACCTGGTTTATGTTCGTGTGTTAGGGTTTAAGTACGGCCACCGATCGATCAACTCAACTTCGATCTCAGGGCATTGTCCTAGACGCAAAGGTACATCAATACGTGTCAGAAACACTAGGAGGGGCCCACATGGATCACCCCCAAAGGGTACAGACAAAGTCTCTAAGTGACAATAATGTCACCAGAAACAGGGCATTTTCACCGAAAATAGCAGTCCTGTTTCTGCTGAAACTGGCAAGGAGATCCTAAGGCTCTGAGGTTCACTGGAAATGGCCCACCAAAAGCAGGCCCAGTATTTTCGGTGGCTTGCTTCCTGTGGGGCAGTACAGAACTGTCCACACGAATTGGGGCTTTTCGGCTCGGGCCTGATTGTTAGGATTTGTTCCATGGAGTTTGTAGAGGATGTTCCTATCATCATTCAAAGCTAACAAAATCCCAATTCCACTGAACCATTTGGGAGATACATCGATTGAACGATCGAAACCCTAGTTGGTCATTGGGTCAATCTTGTTGTCGGAGCTCACCGGACTCAGCTTGAGCTCGATAATGGCACCAGGGACATGAAATACGCATTTTTCAAGCTCAACATGGTTTGAACACCAAGAATCCATCCAAACCTAGCTTAACCTAGGTCAAAATGAAGAGAGAGAGTAATAGAATGATTGCACTTACCTCCGGCAGGGATTCCGACAACTAAGTGGCAGTCGGCACCAAGGTAAGTCCCTTCCCCCTCTTCTTCCTCTTCTTCTTCTTCTTCCTCTCCTCTTTCTTTCCTCTCCTACGTTGAGCACAAGTGTGAAATGAGGAAATGAATCCTCATTCTAACTTATGAGTTAAGTTGGGCCTTAGGGTCCATTTGGTTGGACCCTATTTGGTCCGATCGGGTTAATCTGATTTTTAGAGCACAAGGACCCTTCTACTTAGGTCCGTAAATTGCTCATATCATGAGGAGGGTATGGAGGGTGATTTGGGATTATCTGGGGCTGCCTACGATGCGAGTGGCTGGACCCACGGGCATTGGAACCTTGATAGCAGTCTATTAGTCATCAGAAATAGTCATCGTATTCAGGCCTAGGCTATTTCCGATGGCTTATTTTCGATGGTCAAGACAGCTTGCTGTATTGACTTCTTGTTGTCCTCCAATTGTCTCACATGAGTGGTTACCCTCAGTCGCACTCATGGTCTTTCGGCAACGTTGGTACGTGCCAGGATTCATGTGTGGGGAGCGGATCACTTACCGTCTGGGATCAGAAGGTACGAATCCCCTCCAATTGGATTGGCATGCAATGTATGAACATGTGGGGTCATCTCTTCCCCTTCGGTAATAGGCAGCTACAAGCTAAAACCCAGCTATACTTCTAATCTTCGGTCCAATACCTATCACAACAATTCAAATTAGACCATGTCAGGGCACGGGTGTAACATTTCCCCCACCTTACAAGAATTTCGTCATTGAAATTAAACATACCTGGTAAATCAAATAATCTAGGATACTGCTTCATCATCTCATCTCCCCACTCCCAAGATGCTTCTTGTTCGGGGTGGTTCATCGATTTCACTTTGACGAAGGTAACGGTGTGGTTGCGGAGAACATGGTCCTTCAGGTCAACAATCATCTCCGGATACTCCATGTAGGTAAAATCCTCGTCTAACTGACAGGGTATATAATCCAAGAAGTGAGTGGGATCGGGAATTTACTTCCCCAACATGGATACATGGAAGGCATCATGTGTACCTCCAACTCTGGTGGCAAAGCTATATGGTAAGATACTAGTCCGATCCTTTCCAATATATCATACAGTCCCATAAACCTCGGACTAAGCTTCCCCTTCTTGTTGAACTGCATCACTCCTTTAACTAGGGAGATCCGCAAGAACACCTTATCTCCAACTCCAAATTTCAGATGTTTCCTTCTAACATCTGTATAGCTCTTTTTCCTAGACTGTACTGCTTTAATCCTTTCCCTGATCATATTCACCTTCTCACTAGTAGCCCGTATCAAGTCTGGACCCAAAATATGCCCTCACCAATCTTATCCCAATAGAGTGGAGTCTGGTATTTTCTGCCATACTATGCCTCAAATGGGGACATTCCGATGGTGGCCTGATAACTGTTGTTGTGGGATAACTTCATAAGGGAAATGTGTTCATCCCAACTGTAACTCATATCTAAGGCACATGCTCGAAGCAGGTTCTCCAAAGTCTGGATAGTCCTCTCCGATTGACCATCGATCTATGGGTGAAAAGTTGTTCTGAAGTTTAACTATGTACCCATAGCCTTTTGTACGTCCAAAACCTGAAAGTGAATTTAGGATTTCGATCAGAGATAATGCTAACTGGTATACCATGTAACTTGATGATGTTGTCAATATACAACTTGGCTAACTTGTCTATAGAAAATTTGACCTTCATTGGGATAAAGTGAGCTGCCTTGGTCAAGCAGTCACAACTACCCAAATGGCATCCATAACCTTTTGTGTGCGGAGTAGGCCTGTGATGAAGTCCATGGTAATATTCTCCTATTTTCACTCTGGAATAGGTAGTGATTGTAATAAACCATGGGGCCTCTGTCTTTCAGCCTTGACTTGTTAGCATGTGAGGCATCTAGACACATGCGTGGCCACATCATTCTTCAATCCTTTCCACTAATAGGAGCCTTTGAGGTCTTTATACATTTTAGTATTACTGAAGTGAATGGAGTATGGAGAGCTGTGTACCTCTCTCAAAACTGTATCTCTTAATTCACCATCATTAGGCACACATAACCTCCATTTGAACTTGAGAATCCCATTTTCAGTTACAGAGAAATCTGGGTCCTTCTGAGTTCTTTCTTTGCATTCTGCTATCAATTTCTGCAACTCTGCATCAGTACCTTGAGCTGCAATGATCCTATCCACCAGACTAGGTTGTACCACCAATACGGATAATGACAAGGTGACACCTTCCACTAGTTGCTCCAAATCCAATTTCTTAGCCTCCTCTATGAGATGTTCATTGGTGGTCAGTGATGCAAGAGTCAATGACTAGGATTTCCTACTAAGAGCATCAGCTACTACATTGGCCTTTCTTGGTTGATGGTGGATAGTACAGTCATAGTCCTTCATCAATTCCAACCAATACCCCTGTCTCATGTTTAGCTCCTTTTGGCTAAAGAAATACTTGAGACTCTTGTGGTCACTGAAGATCTCACTCCTCACTATACAGGTAGTGTCTCAAGATTTTTAGTGCAAAAATCACTGCTGTCAACTCCAAATCATGGGTGGGGTAGTTCTTCTCATAATCCTTCAATTAGCGGAATGCATAAGCAATGAATTTCCCATGTTGCATCAATAGAGAACCCAATCCCAGCTTGGAGGCATCACTATACACAACCATACTACCTGTACCGGTCAGAATAGCTAAAATTGTAGTTGATACCAATCTTTGCCTTAGCTCCTTGAAGTTCTTTTCACAAGCCAAGACAGTTGAAGTGATGCAATTTCTTCACCAAACTAGGCTTGTTTTATTAGGAATAAGCTTAGGGTTGGGTTGTATACGTGTTGGGCCTTCAGTCCATGTGGTTCGGAGTATATTGGGCTACTTTTATGGGTCTAAACTAGGGGTTCTAAGGTGGCATACGGGATTCAGTGATTTGTTTCCTTTTTCTTTAGTTTCCTTTTTAGATGGGGTTATTTAGTTTCTAATTTTCAGTCATAAATTAGTTTCTATTTCTAGTTTAGCAACTAAAGGACTTTCTATTTTGTAAGTTTCTATTTTCAGTTTTAGTAACTAGTTGAGTTTCTAATTTTTAGTTTCCTATTTCAGTTTTTGGAAACTAAAGTTAGTTTCTATTTTATGTAACCCCTATCACTGTTATAAATAAAGATGATGGCTCTTTTAATGAGCCACGATTTTGACAAACTATATGGCTGCTACTGCTGCTTTCTCTGCAAGAGAATTCCTTTGTGTTTGATTAAGGAAGAAGGGCTTGGTGTCTGATCCAGGTGACTCCTTGCGGCGTGAAGTCCAGGAGGGTTCTTAGTGTGTTTCCTTCTCTTCTTTACAATCTATATTCAAGCTAATATTGCTGCTACAACCAGGTATTTATTTTTAAACTACTGCCCAAAAAATTCTGCAGTTTTTTGCCAATCGGTCTCCTCTAAAAAGGGCAGTTCCAGCCCTCGGTTTGAGCCCAGATTTTGATCGATTGTTTATCCATATACTACTAAGGATCGACCTTAGTTTGGACTGTTTCTGAGGAGCCTGTAAAGAGATATTCAAAATCTCCCTATTTTTGTCTTCTAGCGGCTTTAGCTTCTATTTTCTGGATTTGACATCTCTGCTATTATGACTACTGATTTCTGGACTCCTGATCATACTTGAGAAGAACTTGAAGTGGTTAATACACTTAGTCAGTCCCTGGTTTAGTTCTAAGGGTTGCTGCTCTCTTTGTTTATTCTTTGTGCTAATATTCCTTAAGATCGATAGTGCTACTAGACTGTTATGTGAAGTCTGATTTCTCATATATCTGTGGAGCTGGTTTTGGTTGTTCTTTGGTTACAAGTTCCTGTTGTTGGGTCTAGTTTGATTGTTCAGATCTAGTCCTACATTAAGTGGTATCAGAGCATGGCTGAGAACAACACCCCCACCTTAGCTTCTATTATGGAGTTGATACAGAATATGAGAGCTGAACTAAAGGCTGAGTTGAAGGCTGAATTGGATGCCATGTTGTTGAATGAAGAGACCCCACCCCAACAGCCTACTGGCAGTTCACGTACAACACCCGAAGTGGACACTCCAATGAATGTGGTTACTCAGTTGACTAATAGGAGAGCAAACCCTAATCTGAGAGCACCACAGAGGGTTCCGATGGCACAACCTACTTTTGAAGAGCATGTAAGAGGATACTTTGAGACTGAGCGTCCCGTGCAACAGAGGTATTCTGGAGATTCACAGAAGGTCAAGCTCGATCTGAAGGAGTTTGATGGGAGATATGACCCCCAATTGTTCTATGATTGGGTAGTGGCACTAGACGACTATTTTGACTATTATGAGTTACCTGAGGAACGGAAGATGAAACTAGCTCGTGCTAAGCTAGTTGGGGCTGCTCGTGAGTGGTGGAGGACCTATGAGCTAGAGTTGGAAGACCGTGGTAGAGAACCTACTAGTTGGGAAAAGATGAAGCTTGAATTATCAGATAAATACTTGCCACGCAACTTCAGAGCTCGCATACAAGACCAGCTGAACTCTCTTCGTCAAGGGTCTATGACTGTTGCCGAGTACATGAACAAGTTTGACGCACTTTATTCTCGTACAGGCATAAGGGAGAATGAAAGGCAACTGTTATCTCGGTTTCGACTGGGATTACGAGTTGAAATCAACAGGGGCATTGGAGTTGTTGAAGTACACTCAGTGAGGGATTGTTTTGACAAGGCCCTACGAGCAGAGGAGCTTCTAGCACAGCCAGTTAGAAGGTTTGGTTTCCATGCTGGGGAGGTAAAGAAGAATTTTCCAGCCACTAAACCTAGTAACTCAGCACCTCCAAAATCCACTGTTCCTCCACGAGCTGATCATAAAAGAAGGGCACCCATGACAGGTAGTAATAAGGTACAGTGTTTCCATTGTCAAGAGATAGGACATTTTGCTAAGTCTTATCCGCATAAGCAGAGGGTTAATGCAGTAGCTGAGGTTGAAGACTCCAATGAGGAGGATGAGTCAACTCTTTATCCCTACCCATTAGATGATGATGATGATGGTGGATATGACTATGATATGGAAAACACTAATGAGGATGATACCCAGGGAATAAATATTGTTACTCGCATATTGGTGGCTGAAACCAAAGGAGAGGATTGGCGACGTAACTGCATATTCTACAGCCGTATGAAGTCAGGTGAGCATACTTGTCAGATTATCATTGATAGTGGCAGTTGTGTCAACGTTGTTTCTGAAGCCTTTGTGAAGAAAGCAACCTTGAAAGCTGACCCACATCCTCAGCCTTATAAGGTATCCTTGCTGAATGGTAATACCTTAGAGGTGAATAAGAGGTGCTCAGTTCCTTTGAAACTTTACCGATATGAAGAGAAAGTTTGGTGTGATGTGATCCCAATGAAACTCACAGATGTATTGCTTGGTCGTCCCTGGATGTATGACAATGATGCCATGGTTGGAGGGAAGAAGAATCTGTGTACTTTCATGTGGAAGGGAGTTCCTACAACTTTCTATCCGGTAAATGTGCCGGCTGAAATACGGCGGAAGAGATCATTAAGGTCAAATCAGAAGGGCATTGACAATGAGAAGAAGGTATTAGCTCTGCCCACAAAGGAGTTGCTAACTATTTCCCATAAACAGTTCTTACACACAAGTCATGAGACTGGAATGGTTATGGCACTTGTTACTAGGGAAGTCACTCCCCAACCTGAAGTAACGTATAGTGCACCTATCAGAGAGCTCCTGTCTGATTTTTCTGACTTAGTCCCTGATGATCTCCCAGATGAGTTGCCTCCCATGAGAGACATACAGCATGCCATTGACTTGGTACCTGGTTCGGTTTTACCCAACCTTCCTGCTTATAGACTTAGTCCAACTGAGCATGCCGAGCTGAAACACAAGTGGATGGGTTACTACAGAAGGGCTTCATTGAGGAGAGCTTAAGTCCTTGTGCAGTACCAGCTTTACTCACGCCAAAGAAGGATGGTTCTTGGCGTATGTGTGTGGACAGCCGTGCTATCAACAAGATAACAGTCAAGTATAGGTTTCCTATACCACGACTAGATGATATGTTGGATATGCTGTCCGGGGCAAAGGTCTTTTCCAAGTTAGATCTGAGGAGTGGCTATCATCAGATTCGCATCCGTTCTGGGGATGAGTGGAAGACCGCCTTTAAGACCAAGGATGGCTTATATGAGTGGAAAGTCATGCCGTTCGGTCTGACAAATGCACCTAGTACTTTTATGAGGGTGATGACACAGGTCCTTCGTCCCTTTATTGGTCGCTTTTTGGTTGTTTATTTTGATGACATTCTGGTATACAGTAAGAACCAAGAAGAGCATAAGGATCACTTGAGGCAAGTCTTGAGAGTACTCCGTGCTGAGAAGTTATACATTAATCTCAAGAAGTGTTCCTTCATGCTGCCCAAGGTTGTATTCCTTGGATTTATAGTGTCATCAAAGGGGGTTGAAGCTGATCCGGAGAAGATCAAGAGCATCACTGATTGGCCCACACCTAAGACTCTAACAGAAGTCCGTAGCTTCCATGGGTTGGCTTCCTTCTATAAGAGATTTATTCGGAACTTCAGTGCAGTAATGGCACCCATCACTGAATGTATGAAGTCGAGTAAAGAGAAGTTTGAATGGACAGCTGCCGCGACCAAAGCCTTCGCTCTTGTGAAGAGGAAGATGACCGAGGCACCCATCCTACGCCTACCAGATTTTGACAAGGTATTTGAAGTAGCTACAGATGCTTCACATGTTGGGCTAGGAGGAGTGATAATGCAAGGACACCCCATCGCTTTTTATAGCGAAAAATTGAATGAGGCCAAGAAGCGCTATTCGACTTATGATCTGGAGTTGTATGCAGTCGTCCAAGTGCTACGCCATTGGAGGCACTACCTCATTGGTAAGGAGTTCATTTTGTACATTGATCATGAGGCCTTGAAGCACCTTCACTCACAGAAATCGATTAGCCACAGACATGCCAAATGGGTAGCCTACTTGCAGGAGTTTGTATTTGCTATGAAGTACAAGGCTGGAAAAGAGAATATAGTGGCTGATGCACTTAGTCCGAAAGTGCTCACACTTAATACATTTTCAGCACATGTTATTAACATAGATCAGATACGAGGTGAGTATACATCTGATTCTGATTTCAGCACTGTCTTTATGGAGTTACAACAAGGTGGGCAGCACTTGAAGTACTCTATTCATGATGGGTACTTGTTCTTTGGCACGCGGCTTTGTATCCCAAACTCTTCCCTATGTCATCACATCATACGAGAGTTACATGGAGGAGGATTAGGAGGACATTTTGGGAAAGATAAGACTCTTGCACAGGTGACTGATCGGTATTATTGGCCATGCATTGCAAAAGATGTCGATCACGTGATCAAGAGATGCCGTGTATGTCAGTTGACAAAAGGGGGAAAACAGAACACAGGTTTATACTCTCCACTACCTATTCCTCATGCACCGTGGCTTGATGTTAGCATGGATTTTGTTCTTGGACTACCCCCTACTAGAGAACGATATGATTCCATTATGGTGGTTGTGGATCGTTTCTCTAAGATGGCTCATTTTATACCTTGTCGTAAGAGTTTTGATGCTTATTAGGTTGCAAAGCTCTTCTTCAAGGAAATAGTACGATTACATGGGCTGCCAACTAGTATTGTGTCTGACGGTGATGTTAAGTTCATGAGTTATTTTTGGAAGACATTGTGGTTGAAGACAAATACAAAGCTGAACTTTTCAACTGCATTTCATCCACAGACAGACGGACAGACAGAGGTGGTGAACCGTAGCTTGGGAAACTTGTTGAGGTGTTTGGTTCGAGACTATGAGAAGACATGACCTTTTATTCTTGACATTGCAGAATTTGCCTACAAAAGCTCAGTGAATAGGACAACAGGTCGTACTCCTTTTGAGATCTTGCTTGGAGTCCAACCTAAGCGGCCTATTGACCTTATGTCACTCCCACCCCAGGCTCGAGTTAGTATTAAAGCTGATGAGTTCTTACGTCATATCACTGAGGTGCATGCCAACGTCCTACGACGTAATGCCTTGAACAATGAGGTGTATAAGGCTTCTGTTGATCGTCATCGGCGTTATGTGGAGTTCAAACCCGGGGACATGGTGATGATTCGAGTAAATCCTGAACGGTTTCAGACAAGTGTCAACACCAAGTTACATCCACGAAAGATGGGTCCCTACAAGGTGCTGAAACGTATAGGACCTAATGCTTATGTGCTTAAGTTGCCTGATGACATGACCATAAGCAATGTGTTTAATGTGGCTGATCTTCACCTTTATGTTGGGCATCATTCAGATGATGGAGACTCGGAGCAAATGCTGAGGTTGCCTCAACTGAAGCCACCCACTTCTGAAGTTATTGAAGACGTCTTGGATGATAATTACAAGACCTCCCGCCGTGGCACCGGTTATCACACTTTTCTTGTCAAGTGGAAAGGCCGTCCCCGTAGTGACTGTACTTGGATTCATGCTGATGATTTCAAGAGACTTGATCCCGACTTGTATGAGCGTTACATGTCCTTTATCCATTCGTCGGAGTCCAATGTTTCCAAGCCGGGGAGAGTTGATGCAGATTCTTCACCAAACTAGGCTTGTTTTATTAGGAATAAGCTTAGGGTTGGGTTGTATACGTGTTGGGCCTTCAGTCAATGTGGTTCGGAGTATATTGGACTACTTTTATGGGTCTAAACTAGGGGTTCTGAGGTTGCATACGGGATTCAATGATTTGTTTCCTTTTTCTTTAGTTTCCTTTTTTTAGATGGGGTTATTTAGTTTCTAATTTTCAGTCTTAAATTAGTTTCTAATTTTCAGTCACAAGACTTTCTATTTTGTAAGTTTTTATTTTCAGATTTAGTAACTAGTTGAGTTTCTAATTTTTAGTTTCCTATTTCAGTTTTTGGAAACTAAAGTTAGTTTCTATTTCATGTAACCCCTATCACTATTATAAATAAAGCTATGGCTCCTTTAATGAGCCAAGATTTTCACAAGCTACATGGCTGCTGCTGCTGTTTTCTCTACGAGAGAACTTCCTTGTGTTTGATCAAGGTATTGGGTTGGTGCTCGATCCGACGACTCTTTTGCGGCGAGAAGTCCAAGAGGTTCATCTTCAAGTGCTCCTTTTCTCCTTCAAGGTTTTCTTTTTCAAGGGGTTTATTGCTGTTCAACGAACCAGGTATTTAAATTCCAATTCTGCCCAGAATTACCATCTGTTGAGAAATCGATCTCTGTTCCCTGAAGTTCTTTCAGCCCTCAGTTGTGACTGGATTTTGGATCGATCCTTCCTTACCATCAAGGGAACACTCGACCTGAAAGAGGGGCTGTTTTGATCAGTCGTTTGAGAGATAATTAAAATCTCTAGTTTTTTTGGACTGTAGTGAGAAGATCAGAACCGATAGGGATATTGTTGCTTTTCTGCCTCTGAATGTTAACCAGATTATACCCTGTTAAGAACCTATTTCTGCACCTGAATTAGCTATGATTTGCTGGTTCATAATCTGAAGTCTTAGAGGGACAGCTTGGGATTGAATTCTGATTTCTGAGAATTAATTCTTCTCTATTTTCTGATCTGTTGATTGTTGCCCATATGTGGATCATTACTGGTTGTTCTTTGTTTAAAAGTTCCTGAAGTTGAGACTTGGTTAGACTCCCTATCCTAGTCTACATTATGAGGATGTCGATCATCGTTTCTTCTCTTGCCCTTTCTCCTCCTTTTGGAAGAAAGTTCTTTCTCGCTGTTGGCCCTCTAGTTGAATAGTCCTTCCTCTTCATACGACCTTTCATGGACCCACCATTTATGATATTGTTGGTAAGCTTGCTTTTTGTGCCATCATCAACCACCAGTGAATGGAGAGGAACCTTTGTTGATGGACGTCCAACTCTCGCACTTTTGACAGGATTTGGAATGCCATCTTCTTCGATGTTACCACCAAGCTTGCTGCTTTCCTGCATCGTTTTGGTATTGACTCCCCAAAGAACAGACTTATATGTGCTTCTTGGGGCCTCCCATCTTGCATTCTCTCCCCCATCCCCCCTTTTGAGGGCTTGTATCCACTAGCTATTGTTCCCCTTTTTTGATTAGGTTTGTTCCCTTTACTGGCTCTGTGCCTCTCCCCCCCTCCCTCCCCTTGTATATTCTTCTCTCATTGGGTTTATATATTTTTATTCATCTAAAAAAAAAAAAAACTTAAGAATCACCTCATGGGTGTGAATTCTTAATATTAGGCCATAAATTTAAATTTGAGATTTTTTGAAATGGAGTTAGGTTTTTGTGATAGTAATGAAATTAATCTTTGTAAGAGATTGTATGGGAAGTCCACATCTTTGATTTGGGAGCAAATTAGTCAGTTTGTTGTGAGAAAAATGGTTGGAAGACCAAAATTTAGATCTGGTATAGAATATTAAACATAATAGGAACCAACTAACGACACTAAAGCCATTGCCCTTGAGACAAGAGTGGATGTTGGCTTGCTTAGCCAGGGAGTTGAGGCCACGGACATTCTGGATGGTCCAGTAGTTCATTGAGAGGATGGAGGGGGGTGGGACCTTTGTCTTGGAGTGGCCGAGAGTAGTAAGGTATTGGCGGAATGGGTGACTCTGGTGGCACCTTCGGTATTCCTTTTGGGTGGGAGAGTTGGTGGGAGTGATAAGGTGGGTAGTGGAGGGGCCGGATGATGATGGGTATTAGGATTAGTGGTAGAAATGCTATTGGCGATCTAAGAAGTGTTTGGATTTAAAGCAGGGGAAGCCACCATGGGAACCTGAAGATGCTGAAGAGCCACTACAAGGATATGGATGTTGCTGTCAATGACCAAGGAGGGGTAGGACGCAATTCCATCATGTAGGAGAGAGGTCACAGACGGAGTGATGCTAACGATATGCCCAGCATGATTAGTAGAAGTAGTAGACGTGGAAGAGCAGGTGATGACATCACAAATAACGTTGATCGGAGGTGGAGTGGGAGTAGACGTGGCAGGGACCAGAGCTGAAGTGGCCAAGTCAAAGGGAAGGGTGTGATTCTCAGTCGCTGAAAACATGGAAGGCGTGGTAGAGAAAAGAGATGAAGAGGTTAGTTTCATAGTTTCTGAAGCTAAGAAAGACATGGTAGAGGACTGAGGTGCAGGTGGAGAAGTCGCTGAGGAGAGCTGGTGCACACTTGGAGGAGCAAGAGACTATTTGTTGTTGACGAAGATGCTGGTAGTGGTTGAAGAACTTGCAGGAGAAGGGGAAGGACTGTCTTGGTGGTCTGGTTTTTTGGAAGAGGAGAGGTTAGAGTGCTAGGTGGGGCGGGTTTCAGGGTATGGTTGGGGTGGGTTGTTGGGTTTGGACGGTGGACCAAACCCATGTGGTGGGTGGTTTTGGGGTGAATGTTTTAGGTGGATGGTGAGCCAAGGAGTTGAGGTGACAGGCCAGGGTAGGGGTGAGGAATTAGTGGCTAAATGGGTGAAAAGAGCGAGCTGAGGCCCATTGGGCATGGTTTAAAGTATCGGTACGTATCGTACCATATTGGCCGATACGTATCAATATTGGCCCTTACTGATGTGATACTACCGATATGATACATGGACTTTTTAAAATCCTTTTGTATTGATATGTATGCTACAATACATATAGATACACCACTGATACAAACCGATACAAAATGATGCACTGATACGTACCAATACTCTATAGAAAATTAAAAATCAAGGTGAAATGTATATTTCAATATGTATTGGTACGTATCAGTGCGTATCAGTATATATTCTATACATACCGATATGGTATGATATGGTGATGTACCGATACGGTGCGCTACGGTCATTTAATGGCCAAGATGTGTCATTTTTAAGAAAAATACACGATTTTGAGGGTTTTTTGTTCCAAGGCTGCTGCCAACCATTTTTTTCTCGCTAACTAAAATGGAAATCAAGGTTAGGAACAAGGATTTTACATTTATGGGACAACTACAAACCTTGGATTCTTAGTGCGATACTCTCAATTTAGTGTTTATGCATAATACATGTTATATATAGCTTTTTTTAACTATTTTTTTAATACAAAAGTGTATAAAAAAGTGTTTCCTATCTAGTTATGTACGTATCTTTAGCTTATCTTAGCATATCTCCGATACGATACCCTCCGATGCGTATTTTAATTTTGGCCGACCGATATGGCAATCGATACGATACTTTAATCCTTGCCATTGGGAAGGGGTGAAAGAGAGGGAGGGTGAAGGGGTGTGAAGGGTAAGGAGGGGGAGAATCTCGAAGGGGGGAGGGAGGGACCTGTAGTCGAGGCGACAACAGGTCTGGTGGATCTCTGGGAAGTGAAGGGGTAGTAGAGGAGGAAGGTTTGTGGGGGTTATTATGGGGAGAGGGATTGGGGATGGAGGTAGGATGGGGATGCGATGAGTACACCAGTGTCTACTCAATCTTTGGTCATGGCTAGGGTTACGGATGACAGCGATGGAGTTTCCTAGAGGAGGATATAAGGAGCCTTCAGGGAGTGGGGAGCAATGATTAGTTGGCGGAGCAAAGACCTCCAAGTTTTCTATTGGAGCAAAGACCTCCACAGAGGGGTCAGGGAGCTTCATGATCTCATCGGGGGCAGGTCTTCGAGGGGCCTTGGAGGAGTAGTCTTTTTAGTGGTGACCAAAGACATGGCACTACAAGTACGGGGGAGACATCCAATCGTAGCATATTTCTTTCTGGAAGGAATGAATGGCCTTCATCATCCATTATGATCACCGAAGAGGGGAGGGGCACATCTAGAGTAACTTCAACACATATTCTTGTGTTGGCAAGTCTTAACATCTTTGTTATCTCATATGTGAAGAGAGGGTTGCCAATGACAAAGCCGATTATGCTTAAACCTTTAGCGCACCAATAGTGGAGGGAGAGGTTGGGGATGGTGATCCAAATTGGGATGGAGTAGTAGTCTATCTTGTGGAATTGGGAGAACTGGTTCCATTGGCGAAGAAAGTGGGTTTCTTGCCTACTTTCCGAGGTTCGCCTTTTAAGGCTCTCCTTTTTCTTGCTCATTAGAGAAGTTGAAGAGGAAGGTGCCATTTCCAAAAGGTATGTAACCGTAGAACCTTGGGTTCTCCATTGCTTGTTAAGAGAAGCTTTGACAATGGGGAAGGGAGGTCTGCTACTGAAGAAGTGTCCGACAAGGAAATTTCTCCATTTGGAGATTTCTGATTCTAAATGCCTCTCGGTAGAGGCTGTTTTTTCTTTTCACCAAGAAGGACCTGGGGGGGGGGGAGAAGTAATGTAGGGATAAACCTTCACGAGGGGTAGGAATTGGGGTGGAAGAGGGAGGACTAGGGTTTGGGATTAGGGGAGACAAATGAGAGAGGGATGGTGGGATGCCTAGGCGATGCCTTGACAACTTAGTATAACATTGCTCAATTCGAGTTGAAATTTGACCTATGAGATAGGTATGCAAACCTTTTTATAACATGGGCCCATCAAATGTTTGCCATTTCATATTTATATTTTCTTCTGGCAGCGGGTGGGATTTGGCGTTGTGACTTTTAGTGGTCACGTGTTTGATTCTTGAAACGGCTTCTCCGGCAAATGGGTTTAAGCTTGCATATATTATCACCCTTCTCAGACCCTGCAATGGAGGGAGCCTCATGCATTGGGTATGCCCTATTTTTTTTTTTTTACTTCCCTTATGACCTTCTTGATAATTTATATATTTTTGTAGTTATTTAGTTGGCAAAAGTTTCTATGCATGAACGTGCATGTGCGCGATTGGCATTAAGTGCAGTCAAATGGGCATAAATGCCCATCCGAGATGACAAAAACACTCCTTCACCCCTATTTTATGGAGTCAATGGGAGAATCTCCCTTGCACGAATACCTTCCCCTATTTTGTTTAATATTTTATATTTGTATTTTCTGGGTCTATGTGCTTTGATACTCAGGGTAGCCAGATGCCCTTGATGCTCAAGGGCCACCTTGTCAGTGTTGTCTCTAAGAAAGTGGTTTGGCATCACCTAGGCTAGTCCATTACATCACAAAAGTCCACATGGGCTTAAAAATCAAGCCCAATTGGGCAACACAACTCAAAACTCAAAACCCACATGATAGCGAGATAAGAACCAAGAAGCCCAAATTAAAGAAGAGGGGCAAACAAGATAATTCCAAGTAGGGTTCCACCAAACCCTACTCAACATGTCTCACACTTGAACATTATAGGGGTTCTGGCATTTGTGGAGGGCGACGGCCAAGCGAGAAGCTGGCCAAGCGTTGGTGATAGTCGCGGCAGGAGGGGCACCGGCCTTGCGGAGGGCAATGGCGAGGCAACTGTCAGCCGAGCATAGCTGACATCCTTGCGGTCCGCTGGCCTTTAGGGCGCCAGCAGAGCAAACAAATCGTTCTGGGAGGAGATGGAGAAACCGGCAATACCATTTCTAGGCTGCGGCTCGGTCAGCAGAAAGTTACACACGAAGTAGGCAGTGGCTCAGGGATAGGCTGCTGCAGCAGAGAGTGGAGAACTTGGTGACAAGAAGGACCAGATCTGATCTGCAGCAAAGCCAGCGGCACAATGCCTCTCTAGATCCGAGCATCGGCTCAAGAAACTCACCAGATTTGACGCTTGACAGTAAGGAATCTCAAAGGAGTCGGCAAGGGTAGGTTACGACCTCCCGATTATGTGAGACAGAAAAGGAAGGAGAAGAGAAAGGGAGAGGGAGAAGAATAAAAGAAAGGAGGAGGAAGAAGACAGTGGAGGTTGAGAGGGGGAGGGTGAGAGAGGGAGAAGGAAGGGTGAGAGAGGGGGGGGGGAGGCGGGGAGCAGCCCACCCTCATGGCCAGGCTGCTCCTAACAGTGGCTGAAAACGAAAAAACCTTATGGGAAGGGCGAGAGAGAGAGAGAGAGAGAGAGAGAGAGAGAGAGAGAGAGAGAGAGAGAGAGAGAGAGAGAGAGAGAGAGTCCTCCGGATCCGATCCATGTGTCCAATTCTTTTATTACAATTTTGTTGGTCTCGAATTTCCAAAATTCACTTGAATCTTGATTCGTAACAGTATATGAACAGCACTAGTGGAAATCTAAATCTAAACTTAGATCACACAGATTAGAGGGTCTTGTAGTTCCTTTCTTGCCAGATATGAAAAAGAAAGGCACAGATTGATGTCAAATCAACAGATATTGAAGTTTGATTTGTGTTGGTTTGGAAATGCAAGTGCAGATGTTTGTTGGATATGAATGCCCCTTATCTGCTTATTGGTTCTTTTATTATTAATGTATAGATTGTTGATCTGATTCCTGGATTTAGTTGTTATTTATGCTAGTTTTTTATTTCTATTACCATGGTTCCAATTAATATTTTCAACTTTTCCCTTTGTCCTCTTTGCTTTTCTCTTTCCTATAGGGTGGTTGAAATGCAAGAAACGGTTGATCAACAACTGGCTGAAGAAGCAGCAGAGGCTGAGGGTGGTGGTGCGATGGCATCAATTACCAATCCTCGTAGATCTGCAAAGTAAGATGTTTGGAGTGATATTCATTCATATATTTACATTTAACCTTATGGTGTTTGACCTGTTTGCATGCCAGCTCCTCATGTTACTGTTTCAGTTTGCTTGATATAACCCTCCTTTCATCTCATCTGGAATCATCGTATAACTTAAGTTTTGTTACTAATTTTGTTGGCATTATATGTTTGCATCGTTTCCCTATGACCTGCAGAAAAGCTACAAGTCAAACAGCTTCTTCCAGAAACTTAACACAACAGAAGTTGAAGGTTCAGGGGAAAGGTTACAAGGATAAATGCTATGAGCAAATAAGAAAGACAGTTGAAGGACGTTTTAACAAGTTGTTGACAGAGGTATTATTTTCACATTCTCTGCAAGCAAGGAGCAGAATTTCTACATACTTTTTTTTTCCTGATGGTAATTTGTGTATACAGCTTGCCTTTCAAGAGCTAAAAGCTGCTTTAGAGGAAGCTCAAACGGTATGTGAATATGTTGTCCAAATTGCAAAATTTCTGCCAATTTGCCTTGTTTAACTCTCTTTCTGAGAAGCTTGAGCTTCCACGATTCTGTTCTTCTTTTATTTTATTTCTTTCTTCTTCTGCTGTCTCCTTCTGAAATCAGAAGCCTGATGTTGGACTTGTATCCTTTTTTATTTTTTCCACTTTGCCTTTTCCTAGAAGTTTTTTAAATGTTCAAGGAAGGAAAGTTGGGGGGGAGGGACAAAAAGGAAAAGGAAGAAATTGCAAAAAAGGTATTAAAAGGGTTTTTTCCACCTCCCTTGCTATCTGTGGGTCCTCTTTGAGAGTTATTGAGAGTGAGAAGCCTTTGTTAATGGGGGGGGGGGGGAAACACTTGAAGAGATCTAACTGCATATATCACTAAGAACACAACCTGAAAACTGGAGAAGAAATGAAGACTGTATAGCTGCTGCAGCTGTGAAACTGTATTGAAGAAAGTAGAAGTCGATTCTGTTCTCTTGTACAAGATGTTGCAAGATTTAAAACCCTACTGTCTAAAGACATAAATTGCACCCTTATTACTAACTAATCGAAGGCCCACAGTTGACACTTAATAAACGGAACTAAGTAAAAGATAAATCTACGGTTTGGAAAATATTCAAAATAAACACCTGTGATCAGAAATCCTAAATATATTAGGACTCTTGTTTGCCTATGGATCTAGGAGGTTTGAACACTAATTTTAAGAGAGATCTGAACTGGTTGTTGTTCTACTTCTTGCTTATGAAAAATCTAGCAATATGGTTACATATTACAATAAAAAAAAAAAAGGATTTAATAAAATTGAAAATGTGGCAAAATTTCTGAAAAATTGTTGTAAGGTTTTGCAAGTAATACAGGTGAGGTATAAATTTTGAGTTTTTTTCCCTATCATTGAAAATTCAGTATTTGGTACAATCTTAATTGGGAAGTTTGGTATTTATGTCAAAATTTCATGAATGATGTGCAAAGTTACTATGATCTATAGATTAAAACTACTCATCTCAGAATCAGAAAAGATGTACTAGAACTTCTTAGCAGTTGAGGCCCGACTGAAAATTCAAAACTTCAACATGTTTCTTTATAAGTTTACCCCTTTGCTTCTGTCACTTTCAAAAATATGTCTGCATTTTCCTTCCAGAGAGAACAACATATCACCAAAAAAAAAAAAAAAAAAAAAAAGGAAAAGGAAGAAGAAGAAGAAAAGAAAAGAAAAAGAAAAAGAATCCTTTCCCAACTTAATGGGGTCGGCTACATAGATCAAAGCAAGGACAGAGAAAATGAAAAGTAAAAGTGAAAGGAAATATATCACATAAATAGTAACAAAGTAGAACGCAACTAGAGGGCGTCGGCTACATGGATTCTATCCCTCAAATCCACTCTATTCGAGGTCATACTTGGGACAAGGTCACAAGGCCTAATCTGTGCAAGTCTTTCCTTAGTACTTCTCCTATGGTCATTTTTTGCCAGACCAACATATCACAAAAGGTCGAAATATCAAAAGCCTCTCACATAGATAGTAAAACATAAGTGGATGCTTAAGATAGTTTTGCTTGAATGCGGCAGCGACATGATATTTTAGATATTTGAAGACAATATTACTTTATATGTTCTGATATGAAGTACCAAATGTAAAACTATACCATAAGTGCCTATTCTACAGCTGGAAATAGAACATGTATTACAAGAAAATAGCATCTATGTTAGATGTGTTCGAAAGTCGGAATCATAGTTGTCAAGGCGACTAGGCAACCCAAGGTGATGCGGATCGGGGTTCCAAAAGACTGAAATCGGATTGCTTAGGGCCCACTTAATTAATCAATGGCACAATTTTATAACCAAATATCCAAGAGAATGGCAGTTCTGTGAATAAAACTAAAGCTTAGGGAAAGTGGCAATTTTGTAATTACATGAAAACTTAGAAGGGAGTTGCAGATTTGTAAATTTACTGAACTTAAAACATAGGCAAAGGGTTTAATCGACTAACATGAAGGGGTAGTTCAGGAATTACCAATAAAGTCAGGGCAAAGAAAAAAAAAAGAAAGTAAGTGAAGGGCAATATGGTCAAACCATGGAAATAGATGCCATAAACAACCCACGATTCTTCAATCTTCTTCTTCTTGTCATGAGAACCAGAAACCAGTGGAAAGAAGAAGCTTCAGATCGATGGAACTCCTTCAATAGGCCTTGGTTTGGTCTGAACTTCCAAACGAGAGCTGCCAACTCTAAGGTCTCTTGAGTCCGACAGATAAACACCTTAAACAGGAAGCAAGAGGAGCTGTACTGTCCTTGCAACTTAAGTGTGGTGGGTAATAGGGGAACCAAACCTGCAATCGGTTTATTTGTTCACACAGAGGCTGACTTGGGGAAAGAAACTCCTGGGTTGTGATCGCCTATGAGGGTCCTACAGCCCACCCAAATATCAGGGTCAATTGATTAGAAACCAAGCTTCCTTTCAGATCTGCTACTGACGCCCAAAACAGGGGCTGGGAGAGAGAACCAGCAAGAAGAAGGAGAAGATAAGAAAGGAAAAGAAGGGAAGAAAAAAATCAGAAAAGAGAGAGTGATGGCATCCAAGGCTTCAACCAAACAAACACACTGTCAATTTCCTCACTTCCCTTTCTTCCTCTTCTTCCTTCTCTTTTCTTCTTCTTCCTTTTCTTCCCCCTCTCTTCGTCTTACTGTTATACAGCCACGGTTTGGGTGATTCTCAGCCCTAATATTCCATATATAAGGCACCCCAAATAGATTGGTTGGGCCTCAATATATATATATATATATATAATACCTAAGTAACTAGCATTTGATTAAATTTATAAATTATTTTCCCCCATCTATTTTCTAACATTAAGATGTGAACTTCATACCTCATTTGGGTCTCTTTCCATAGTGGTAAGATGGGGATTTGCACAGCAGAGGTGTGGGCCCCATAGTGCAAAAACCCAAACAACAGCATTCCGCCAGTCCAACTGGCTGGCCAGTTTGCACCTGTCGGTTGGCGGCAGATGTGGTTCCCTTTTCCTGTTGACCCTACTCTCCTGTACCTAGTCTCAATTAAATTTTACCTCTTTGTCCACACCTCCCGATGAGTTTTCCAGTGATATTGGTAGGCTGAACAGGAGTAGGTGGGGTCACTTCTGCCTTCTTGGCACTTCACAGCTGCCAACCAACCTAGCATTGGTTTCCTCTACTCTGACTTCTTGTTTGTTCACAGGTAGGGGTATAAATGTCAGATTAGGGTATTACAATTTCCCCCTTACAAAAATTTTGTTATCGGAAGGGAAACCTGGTAGTCCAAACAGTTTCGGATATCTCTCATTCACCTCATCTTCTCTTGGGAAATCTTCTCTTTCCCAAGAGGCTTCTTATTCTGGGTGGTTCCTCCATTTTACCTTCAGGTAGTTCTTACGATTCCGAAGTTGATGTTCTTTTCTATCAAAGATTCCTTCAGGTTGTTCTTCGTAACTCAAGTCATCATCCAAATCTAATGAGTCAATAGGTCAATAGTAGGTAATGCATGTGAAGGATCCGGAATATACTTCTTCAGCATGGATACATGGAAAACATTATGAAATCTTCCCAACTTTGTAGGAAAAGCTTGTCTGTAAGCTGTTTGGCCAATCCGAACTAGAATCTCGATTGGTCCCACATATCTAGGACTCAATTTCCCTCTCTTTCCAAATCTTCTTACACCTCTGACTGGTGAGATTTTTAAAAAAACCTTATCACCCACATTAAATTCCAGAGGCTTCTTTCTATTATCTTCATAGCTCTTTTGTTTAGATTGAGTTGCATTGATTTTTTCTTTAATCATGTCAACCTTTTCATAGGTAATCTGCATCAATTCTGGCCCCAAAATTATTTTTTCTCCAACTTCATCCCAATACAATGGGGTTCTGCATTTCTTCCCATACAGAGCTTCAAAAGATGCCATACCAACAGTTGTTTGGTAACTATTATTATATGCAAATTCAATTAATTAAACATACTCATCCCAATTGTAACTCATATGTATAACACAAGCTCGTAATTTATCTTTCAGATTTGAATTGTCCTTTCTGATTGACCATCTTGAAGATAGACTTGGGTAACTGAAAGACACCAGTCTAGTATAAGTAGCAAGATTGAAGAACATACTTGACGAGGGTAAGACAACCCACATAGGATAGGAGCTTGCCTTTCCAAAGCTGGATTCTTTTCTTAATGAGGTCAAGTATGGGGGTGCAATGTAGAAAAGATAATCCAGCAATGATGAGAGGAAGGGCCAAATATTTGACGGAGAAGTGATGTAGATAAGTCATTTAATAGGCTTATTTTATTATAGATAAGCCTTGGGTTTGGTTATGTATGTGTTGAGACTTTGATCCCAATGAGTTTTCTTTGTAACGGGCCACTTTAATAGGCCTAAAATAAGGGTAGAAAGTAGAAAAACGGGATTTAATTTATTAGTTTAGTTAGAGTCATGTTTTGAGTCTATTTCCTTTGTTATTTTAGTTTGGGTCATTTTAGGTTTCCCTATTAGTGAATGACTAGTTAGTTACCTACTCCATGATGGAATTCTAGTCTTATTCCATGTTGGAGTTATAGTCCTAGTCCTATTATGAGTCCAAGTCCTGCTATGAGTGTCTAGTCCTATTTGGAAACTAGATCATAGTTATGATAGGATTGCTATTCTACCCTCTTTAAATAGAGGAGCCTATATATAATTTCAGATTTGAATGAATGAATTGTGGACTGGCTACTTTTTAGTTAAAAGCTGTTATTGAGAGGTGAGATGCCAAAACCTTTGAGGGGTGTGATACCCAGAACCTGAGGGGTGAGATACCCAGAACCTGAGGGGTGAGATACCCATTCCTTTATTCTCTTTCACCCTTCTCAACCCCCCACCGGTTCTATTCTTCTTTTCTATTTTATTTTTTGTTCCTAATTATTGTTGCTGAGTTTTCCAAGAGAGTTTTCAGATCTGTCAAGCCCTACTTAATCAGAATTAACCAGCAAAGGAATTCCAATTTTGAAGTCCAATCGATCTCCAATATCTCCTTCATCTGAAGTCTGATCTGCCTGGTCTTGCTAGGGGCTATTTCCTCATCATTAGTGGATCAATTGATCCATCTTGGAGGAACCATTCAAGGCGACCAGCTGCTGTCCCTGCAAAATTCTGACAAATTCTCTCTCGTAGGTCTGATTTTCAAGAAAGTGAATATCTCAGCAACCGACCTTTGGAAGTCCTTCAAATTTTTAGGTTTTTGTACCCTTCCTAGGGATTACGTATGCCCAAAAGTGCAGCTTAATTGGAGCCCTCCAGACCTGGCCGCACCTCTCTCTGTCCTGCCATATTGCAGGTCTTTCTCTCTCCTATCGGGTTAGGTTTTAGGGTGCTTTTGCTTCTGTATTGGTATTGTACCGTTGGGGGTTTATATAATGGTCTTATTCCCTTGTTTCTTGGTCCAATTTCTCTTGTTTGGGGTTTATAAATTGTGGGGTTAGTTTCTTGTAATTTGCTCCTGCATTAGGAAGGAGCCGAGAGAAGATAGTTAATTGGAGGAGGATAGCTTTGGAAGCATCATGGACTCCAGCCAAGAAGAGGTAGGATTTGAAGAGATTGACTTTTAGGCCAGAAAGGGATTCATTCAAAGAGGTGAAGGGAGGACATGATGAAGAGAATAGAAGTGGTGTCAACCTTAGAGAAATTCATAAGATCATCAACAAAAGCAAGATGAGTCAAATTGGGAGCTTTGTACTTAGGGATGGGAGAGATGAGGTGATGATCAGTGGAGGATTGGATAGATGTAGAGAGGACTTCAAGGGCCAGGGAGAAGAGAAGAAGGGACAAGGGGTAGCCTTGGTGAATGCCAGCAACGGAGGGAAAGAATCCAGCAGGACTACCATTGACAAGGATAGGGAAGTGGGGGGAGGAGATACAAGAGTGGATCCAATTGATAATGACAGTGGGGGAGGGCATCTCAAGAAGGGTCTTTGTGATGAATTCCCATCTGATTGAGTCAAAAGCTTTATGGATATCGATTTTGAGAAGAGTTGTAAGAGAATGGACTTTTCTGGCGAAACCCTTGACAAACTCATGACAGAGGAGGATGTTATCGGAAATACTCCTACCATCTATGAAAGCAGATTGGTTAGGGCTAACCAAGGAGTCAATCACTAACCGAAGACGATTGGCAAGAATCTTTGCAATGAATCTGTATAAGAGGTAGCAAAGAGAAATGAGCCTGAAGTCAGATAAGGAAGAGGCTCCTTTTTTTGGGATGAGACAGATAAAGGTATTGTTCACACCTTGGATTTGGGAGGGATTGAAAAGAAGCTTCTGATAGCCTTGACTAAATTAGCTTCAACAATGTCCCAACAAGAAGAGAAGAACCCCATATTGAACCATCAAGGCCCGATGCTTTGTTGGCTCTATGGGAGAAGATGGCGGATTTGATCTCGTCAATAGAGGGAATGGCTTGAAGGGAAGCAAAGAGGTGGGGAGAAAAAATTTGTTGAGAAGGTCATAAGGAAGGGGGAGGGGGGAGAAGGGACCTGAGGATGAAGGATGTTAGAAGGTATTTGGTATTTACTTGTCTTAATTAATTTTCCTTTTTTTACATTTTACCTCCCTAGGGAGGTGTATGTAATTTATCCTTTCATGTCAGTGATTCAATATAGGTGGGACCCATAAGATTGCACTCATCCCTTTCTCTCGTCTTTTCTTCCTTCCTCCTCTTACTTCTCTCTTCTTCTCTCTTACCTTGATCCTTGCTTATTTGTAACTTATTTCTGTCTATCGCCTTATTGAGTTTTTTGCATAAGAGACCTTAGAACATCGGCACTCAAGAAGTGTTGCTACATTTTTCACATTTACCCCTTATCTTTCTTCTTGTCATTGTTTTTGTACATGGTTATAATCTGGTTGTCATCTTTCCCTTTGATTTATGAAATCAAATATATTTACCTATTAAGAAAAACCCTCGTAAAAGTCTCAAATGTCTTTGGTTTTTGGCATCCATCTATACTAGTTCCAATCGTAGTTGTCAAGGAGTCACCTAGATGGGAAAAGGCTGTTCTTGAACAACTAGGTGATTGGTCTCCATATTGTTCAAGGCGCCTAGGAAGGTAGTGAGGTAAAAGAAAGAAAAAAAAAAAAATGAGGAAATTGGAGGAACAAGAAGGAAAATTGGGAAGGTACAGAGAATGGAAAAACATGAAGGAAAAATGGCGAGAAGCTGTAGCAGCTTCCACTACAGCTGGAAAGGTTGCAGCGGCAGCCAGTCCACCGCTATCGTAGAAGAAGACAAAATGGTTCCATTTGTTAAATTATAACTTTAATGATGATATTTCTTAATTTCATACGTTTCCAGTTTCCCTCAAAGTCGCAAGTAAACTAAATAAAAATTTTCATTTTACATGTGAAATCACTCAAAATTACATCATAAAGAAAAGAAATATCATATTTTACAGATGAAACCCCCATGGTATATACACACCTTAGTCTCCTAGGCGACAATGCACCTGGCCACCGCCTAGGTTTGCCTTGGTACCATCCCAACTAGAGTTATTGCAAGCTTTGCTTTTTACAAAAAATACAATTGTGCTTGGAGAGTTATTGCATGATAATTTTTGTCAAATGGAGTGCATTGCATGTAATATTAAAGCATCTTGAAAACATACTTGCACCCTGACTATGCCCAAATGCTGTCTACTAATTCCAATAATGACTTCTAACTTCTTTTTCAATTCACCTCTGATTCCAGTTTGGTGTTTTCACCTGCAGATTGGAGAAGAGCTTGGAGATATATATGACTATGTCGCTCCTTGTTTTCCTCCAAGGTTTTTCTTAAAGATCATCACCACTTTGTTTTGCAAATAAGTTATTGTTAGAAGGTTTCCTGCTCTTGATGGTCCAGGAAATTGTTTTGGTATTGCACATATATTTATAACACATGGAAAGGGTGATGTGACAAATCTGACTGTTGGATACATAGGGGATAGTCTGGATAGGCCACATGTCAGATTTCAGACCCAGAGTCAATCATTTACCTCCCAAGCGCCCATGTCATGACATACCCTTCTATCTATGTCCATGCTTACTTTTGGTAGTCCTTGATTTTCTATACTTTATTTTACCACTTGGTAAAATCCCTTTGCGCTGTAACTTGACATGCGAGCAGTGACTTTAGGGTCTACCTGTCCACAAAATATCGTTCCCGTTTAACTTGCCATGTGGTAGATATAGTTGCACAAGGAACCTTGGTTTTTTTATTTTTTATTTTTTTTATTTTTATTATGATTTTATCTACACTCTTTGATGTGCATTACTGGATTAGCAGCCATTGTCTTATTTTGATATTTGGTTGCTTTGTTGGAATCATGTTGGTTTTGCTTAATGTACGCCTACCTAGAAATAGTAACTATTTGTGGAATTTTTTTCCCTAGTAGGTTTCTGTAGCTAGCAGTGATGAGACACTATCTTCGGGCTCTTTGTTCAGTGGATTAGATATACATTCTTTGATGCTTTCCTATAGGATGAGTAAAGCAGTTTATTTATGAAAAAGATATGATAGTACAGAGTGAAATGTAATAAAAAAGAATAGGGCCTAAGCTCAAAACACCCACACAAATACTAGAATATACTGCTTCTTACAAGGAATGTCATCCCCAAAACAAAGTCAAGTTCTCACAGTTCCTTTCTTTGCCAAATCATCAGCCACCTCGTTTGTACTCGTAAGCTCCCATTCAACATCCATACATCTAGGATAGGGATGCTTTTTAATTTTTACTTCCATTTGGAATAGCATATTTTGTTTCAAGTCATTGAATTTGGTTTAGTTGTAGATGGGATTATGACGGGGAATGCTGCAGATATCTTTCATATTTAGCAGCACTTGAAATCTTTAGGTTTGAAATACTGGATATAAATATCGCATGGGATGTTTCTAGATTTTCTCTGAATAAACTAATCAGACCAAAGAGTATTGATTCAAGGGATAAATGAGGGTATTACTAGACCAAACATACTAAGATGGCGAAGAACATAGTGGTGGAATGTGACTGTTTTTGATTAATCAAATCAATGCTCGTCATTGCAATAATTGGCACCTATGCTATTTCTGGTGGGATATACAGAATCAAATTTCATATTCTAAATACTACTGTCTCTCATGAGTAAAACTGATCTACGAGCACCCAACCTAGTAAAGAAAATGCTTGACCAACACTGAAGAAAAAGAGGCACGCTTTACTCAAATAGGGGCCTAGAAGTTTCTCGTTCGCTGAGGGCCATCCAGGAGGGCCATTGAAACATGAGTTAGGGGCCATGTAATGCAGGGCCAGTGGGCCCCAAGTGATCCAACCCGATTGGATGTAGGCCCACTTAAAAGCTTAAGCAATTTAGGTCTAAGATCAGGTGGCAAAACAGTAAATATGATGATATCTAGAAGGGAGTGGCATTCCTGTAATGTAATTTGATAGAACTTCAATACCTTAGCACTGGTTTACAAAGCACTTGTAGAAAGGGTAAACTGGAAATCAGATGTAAAAGTAGGACAGTGAAGAAAATGGGATAAAGAGAGGGGTATTAAGGGAAAAGAGGGATTAAAATGGTTTGTTGACAACCCATGATGGTTTTCTTCAACCTCCAGCGAAGAGGAACAGGGCGGAAGTCCAAGGGGTCTTCAGGTGAAGAGAAACCCCCTCAATATGGGTCGGATGGGCCTGAAAATTCAACTGGGGAATCGATTCATCTACCCCAATTGATTCCAGCAGGACCTAGCTGCAAAAGTCATCTTACATGGAGTATTTAAGCTCTGAAACTGAGCCCAGTGATAGCCTCAGATCTGGATTTTGTTGCAGGTCTGGTCGTGGGGTATTAGCTCACCCCAGGGACTGTTTTTGGTCAAGAAAATCCTGCAGTTGGGTTGCTTTAATGTGGTGAAGTTAGACCCCAAGTTTGAAGCTGAGAGGACTTGTATTGGGGAAGATCCTTCAATTCCTTGGGGCTGTGATGTACCGCCCAGAACAGGGGATTCTCAGGTGAGTAAATATCAATATCAGAAGTCCAGAAACAATAGATGGGGAATCAAGAGAGAAAGAGAAAGAAAAGATAGGAGAAGAGTGAAGGTAGAGAGATCACAGGGAGAAAGAAGAAGAAGAAGGGGGAGGGGGAGAAGAAGAAAGAGAGGAGGGAGGGGAAAGGAGGCAGCCACATAGTGGTTTTCCCAAATTAATTACTTCTTCATCAACTAACCTCTTCCCATGAATTACATGTCTAATTTATACTAAAATAAAATTAAAACTTTCTAATTAAAGTTAAAGTGTAAGATAGAAATAAAATCTCCTACACCTAGGCTAACAAAATAAAGAAACAAGATAGAAATAAAATCTCCTACACCAAGGCTAACAAAATAAAGAAACAACTAAGGACTCAAATAGGAAACAAATATTCTCAAATAAAAATAAAATCCTATAATATTCTATTAATCTTGAATCCAAATTAGCAACTTGGAACCCAAATTGGATATGGGTTTTGGTCTGGGTTCATGAGCAGGTTTGGGTCGATCCATCGGAGTGCTACTGCATCACCATGTCTAGGCCATGATAAGCATGAAGGTACAAAAAAAAAATATGCAAATTGTGACACAGAATGGGTTACTATTCTCCACCAGAACTATTACTTATGAAGCATTTTAGTCTGAAACCTTACATATCTTAATCCCTTGATCTCTTTGCGATTGTAAATGCAAGTGGCATTGTGAAATGTTTTGGCAGTATTGTGGTTGACTTTTGTATGGCTTTTCTATTTTATATCGATTCAAGTCAACATGATTCTAGGAATAATTCCAAAGTTTTGATTCATTTTACAGTCTCACCACATCCTAGATGATGAAGATTCAAAACACAAGTAGGTGCATGTGCCATGTGATCAGGGAAGACCAATTGTGGAGAGGTTGGAGGGGGGGGGAAATGTGATGTTCTAGTTACTGTATAGGGGAATGCTAGTACCACTGTCATTGATTGTGCGTAAGGCCATGCTCCATTAGGAGCATGACATGTGGCAGCTATGTCTAGTCCCCTCTACTGTTCATTTGAAGGGCTGGTCAGCGTACGGGGAACATGCTGTCCACGAGTCATGCTCCTGTTCAAGGTCCAAGATTTCGATTTTGGTGGGCTTTTTGATCCAGCTCAAAACTGAAATGTACCACCAAAATGTCTGAAATCCCATTCAAATCTGGTCCATTTTGGTGGCCAAAACCTGAAATTTTGCGTTGAAACTTCAGGGGTTTCTTATTTTAGCATGTTTACATATTTTTTAATTATTAGATTGGGAAAAGACGAAGTGGTAGTTTGGCTTCAGAACTTAGGTTGCTAGTGTTTGCCGTAGCCTACTGTATCCTTTACCTTGTATAGCCTATTATACACCGTTTAGTCCTAGAAGGCTTGAACACTCAACTTTCAATAAAAACAAAATTGAAATATGAATTGGGAATGAAGAAATATTGGAAAGCGTTCCACAATTAACAAAGTGTGAAAACCATTTAACATTACACCATTGTCAAAAAGTGTCGTCATAGACAATAAGTACAATTTACAAATTGGCAACTGTTTGCCATTCACAAGTTACAACCCTAGGCCTATGCCAATACACCATAGGCTAATGTTGTCCTTAGGACCGACGGAACTGTTCCTCCGACTCCATCACAAATGGCAGTCATGTCATACTATGCATGAAAAAACGCTTGAAGTCCAACATAATAGTCCTACAGGTGACATCGTCAATATACTCAAGGTAACCCAGCCTAGGACAGAGATCATCAGTCTGAGAAGGTACATATATGATCCCTCCATTACTACTTGGTAGAGTGGGCATATATGGTTGGGGCCCAGGAATGAATGTGACTGACCTCTGATGTAAACACCCAT
The DNA here is from genome assembly GCF_013358625.1 of Macadamia integrifolia. Lineage (NCBI taxonomy): Eukaryota > Viridiplantae > Streptophyta > Magnoliopsida > Proteales > Proteaceae > Macadamia > Macadamia integrifolia. Next base: position 20,282,368 of record NC_056566.1, read on the forward strand.
GCTGGCCTACACTATAGAAGGAGGAAGGGAACCAGCCAGCCCTACCAGACTTTGGGCTGATCGAGCTAGCTAGCCAGGGACCCAATTTTGTCCTATGCTGGTCCATTCCTGTAGGCCATCGAACCAGCATAGATGCCACATGTTATTGCAGTATTTTGGTTCCTAGTTTGGTCTTCTAGAAGATCCTTCAAGGTGCCATTGATCCAGCTTGCAGCTGCTGTCTAGAAGCTTCCAAATTGTGTCCTGCGATCTCCATAGAAGCTGGTTTTGTCTTTTGTGTGTTTGACCAGTCAAACTACAACAGTTGGTTAAGTCAAGTTAGTCTTCTAGTCCCTAGTATTGTCTCTTATGTTTTCTTAGAGTACAAGTCAGTAGTTAGTTGCTAAAGTCCTTAAGTTTCTAATTTCGGATCAGTTTCCTATTTGGTTTGTTTCTAATTTGTACTCGTTTATTTAAGAAGATTATTGTAACACTTTTAAAATTAATGAAGGGTTGATAATTTGCAGCCATTGTTGCTCCAATTCCTGAAATATGATGATCAACGGCTGTGATAGCTGTGGGTGAGAGGCCTAGGTTTAGACCAAGTTCGAAATCTCGTTTCAGTGGTTTCAAAACCACCGAAATATCGAACCTCGCCAAGATCTTGGCGAGATGATGCTTTTTTTTTTGTCTCGAATGATTATATTATGATCTGAAAAGCTGAAACACCTCACCAAATCAAGGAGAAGGTTTCTCCCAATCAATCAAAGCCTAGCATGGTATCTTGAAGACACCTCACACAATCAAAGGAGAAGATTTCTCCCAATCAATCAAAGCCCAACATAGCAAGTTTATCTTGAAGACACCTCACACAATCAGAAGATTTCTTCGAATCAATCAAAGCCCAACATGAAATTTTTTTCTTGAAGACACCTCTCAAAATCAAAGGAGAGGATATCTCCAATTAATCAAAGACAAGCATGGCAAGTTTATCTTGAAGACACCTCACACAATCAAAGGAGAAGATTTCTCCTAATCAATCAAAGACTAACATGGCAAGTATATTTTGAAGATGCCCACGGTTGGAAAGAGTATTTGTAATTTGAATTGTGATAAGCATTGTGACTCAATCCACCTACAATTTCCTTCTATAGAGGAACCTCTCCTTATATGCATTGTAAATCATCATTAAATATGGAGAGGATCGGTTGGGAGAGATCTTCTCCCTTGATCGTGTGATGTGGAGATTGTCTTTGTTCATGAGGTGAAGATTTGGCTTGTTTTTTAGGTGAATATGTGGCAAAACCAAGCCTTGGAGACACTGTTTAGCTTCCACAGAGCAAAAGAGGCGAGACCAGGTGAAACTAGGCGAGATCAACGAGATGAGGTCGAAAGTACATGTTGTACCATTTCGACAATATACTGAAATATGGCACGAAATTTCGACCGAAAATTTTTACATTTTTCCATTTCATATGTCATTTCGTTTTGGCAAAAAAAATTCCTAAATTTCTGAGATACCAGCAAGATTTCAAATGATTGAGATAGCCATTATCCCACGTTATTTCGTTTGGGCGAAAAAAATCCCAAAATTTCTGAGATACCGACAAGATTTCAAATGACTGAGATAGCCATTATCCCACCCACATCTATCCCAATTCTATTTTTGTTTTCTATTTTCTTATTTGACTACTACTGTGAGAGAATGATTTGAGGGCGGTTTGAAGACTCTTTGAAGGCCTGATGTACATCTACAGATCAGAGATTATATTCATCTCCAAAGGAAAGAAATCGATTGGAGTTGTCAGGGTTTTGGAAGCTTGGGTCGAATCTCAGATCTCAAAGATATGAGGTCCACTCTTTAAGCCCTTTTGAGCATTTGTTTTTCCCCCTAAGAGAAGCATTTGACCAGGAGTACAAGGCCTTTGGAGGCCAGGTGTTGCTGCTGCAGAGTTTCTCCCATTCGGCCTTTATAAACCCTAGTTTGTTGTTGGTTTAATGGTCTTTGTAATTCTCTAGAGCTTTCTCTCCATTGTTATAAATAAGGGAGTTGGTGTCATATTGGACAGAAGTCATTACGCCATCCAACATGGTATCAGAGCCATAGGATCCGAAACCCTAAGGGCTCTCCCTCTTTTCTGTCTCTTTCTCTCTCTCTCTCTCTCTCTGTCTCTCTCTCTCTCTTTAAATGCCTCCTTCATCTGCATCTCCCTCCATCTCTCTTCATCTGCTCATCTCTCGTGGTGGGAGCTTCTTAAACCACCAACAGGGTTTCTAGCCTCCATCCATCCCTTCCCCTGGGTTCTCAGACTCTCTTCTACAATGATCTGAGAGACCCAGAACCTTTTTTTCATCGCTTTTTCACGGTTTTTTCCCTGAAATTATTTTTTCTGTTGTCAAGATGTTTTTTCTCTCCTCGATGCTCCGATTGTCTTGATGTTTGTTGCGATTGGTGCTCCTTATCCTTATAGTGGTATGTACTGACCACTTTTCCATTTGAGGTCTCTGTTCTAAAGCTATCCCCTCGATTTCTCAAGGTTTTACCCTTTATCGATTTTTTGGTTTTTTAGCCTTTTTTAGAATTTTTTCGTGCTGTTTTTATCTTCGGCTAGTGTCTCTTCTATTTGTGTTGCCCCCTTGAATAGAAACCATGTATACCAGCTCATTTGCTTCTACTGGCGGAGACACCATGGCTCTTCCTACCTTTCCTCCTTTTTCTATCAAGCTTAATGGTATAAAGTACCTTATGTGGTCACGCTCAATCTGTATATCCATCAAGTCTTGTGGCTATTATGGGGAACCTCAAAGCGTCTGACCACCGGTCCTGAGATTGACAAGTGGGAGTGTACCAACTCTCTAGTTATGGTCTTCCTTGTCAAGTCCATGTTCCCACAGCTTTCACGTGGCTATCTCCTCCGTGACTCCGTTGCAAAGATCTGTAAGTCTGTCCAGGATATCTATTCTCAGGAAGGGAATGATGCTCAGATCTTTGAGCTTCACCAGAAGGTTCATGATTTGAGCCAGAGAGGGCTCACTCTATCGTAGACTTACAATACGACTATGAGGAGTATACTCCTTCCACCCCTACAGGTGTCACCAATTTTATGAGCGATGGGACAAAATCAGTGTCTATGACTTTCTGGCAGGTCTAAATTTAGAGTTTGATCAGCTGCGGTCCCAGGTTTTGTGTCGTGACCCCTTTCCTACCTTGGATTAAGCCTATGCTATGATCCAACTTGAGGACAACTGACGTATCACATGCTTCCAAAGCCAGCCGCCACTCCTACTGAGAGATTTGCACTTGTCTCTGGCACTCAGTTCTTTGGTGTATCCCCACAGTTTGGTGGACCCTTTACCAGGACTCTATTGAAGTGCGATTATTGTGGGAATGAGTGTCACACCAAGGAGCACTGTTAGAAGCTTCATGGCCATCCTGCTAATACATCTGGAAAATGGCAAGGGAAGGGTCGTGTCAGTACTCTAACTTTGCTTCTAGCACCTCAGCAACCTTGCTATAATCTGATGAGCTTACTGGCCTCCGACGCATTTTGACATGACCAGACTCTCCTGCACTAGCCACTACGAGCTCTGCTCATTCCACCTTTTTGGTCATGTCTCCTTTTGTGGCCATACTATGTTTGTCCATTCTACCCCTTGGATTATAAGCTCTAGAGCTTCTAATCATATGACAAGCCGCATGCCTCTTTTCTCACAGTACACTACCTGCCATGGTAATACTAAGGTCAAGTTGGCTAATGGGACTTATTTTTTGGAAAGGGCTCTGTTAGTTGTACCCCTCTTCATCCCTTTCTACTGTATTGCATGTTCCTTCGTTTTCCACTTACCTTTTGTTCATTAGTAGTCTTACTTCCAGTATCAATTGCAAAATCACCATTTTTCCATCTCATTGTGTTTTTTAGGATCTGGTGACAAAGGCAACGATTGGCTCTGGTAGGGGCGTAAGTACATGGTGGTTTGTATCTACTTGATGATGACTCGACATTAGCCTCTAGTCAGGCTCTTCAAACATCTTCTACGTTACCTCCCATCTTTGAGTTACTACAGTGGCATCGGCAGTTGGGACATCCCCCTTTGGGAACTTTAGTTAAGGTCTTTCCTTCCTTTAAAAATTGTAATTCGTGTCAGTATTTTTGTGAGGTATGTGTTTTGGCCAAACAAACTCGAATCACTTCTGTTTCTGGAAATAAAATTGTCACTCCTTTTTTATTGCTACATTTTGATATTTGGGGTCAATCCCGCTATGTGTCTATCAATGGTTATCGGTGGTTTGTCTCTTTTATTAATTGTCATTCACAGACCATTTGAGTTTATATTATGCGAACCAAAGGCAAGACCTTCTATTGGTTTTAGCAGTTTTACCGCATGGTTCAGACTCAGTTTGATGATACCGTTAAGATCCTTTGAAACGACACTGGCTATAAATACTTCGAAAGGTCCTTTCAATGGGATGATCCATCAAACTAGTTGTGTGGATACTCCTGCTTAGGATGGGGTTGCTAAGTGGAAGAATCGCCACCTTTGTGAGGTAGCACGCTCTCTTATGTTTGAGGCACATGTACCTCCCTAGTACTACAGTGACGTGATTCTTACTGCTGCCTTTCTTATCAACCAAATGCCTTCTCAGGTCCATTCCTTCCGCTCCCCTTTGATCTTCTCTAAGGTTCAGCTGCTTGTCATGTTACTTCTAAAGTATTCGGTAGTGTTTGCTAGGCTCGGGATCATCATCCTCATGGAAAGTTTGATCCTCGTGGTCTCCGGTGCATTTTCTGGGGTACGGTCCTACTCAGGAAGGCTACCAGTGTTTTCATCCTCTCACTCAACATTGGTTTGTGACTAGGGATGTTGTCTTTCATGAATCTGCATCATACTACACTGTGACACTTCTTCAGGAGGAATCTCCTTCCATTATGGAAGATATGCCGCCTCTTGAACTTGCTATCCCTGCCAGTATCTTGTTTCAGGGGAAGAGCAACACCTCTACTTTGCCTCGGCCAGAGATACGTGTTTATAGTCACCGACATCAGACTCGGACCATTGCAACACATCCAACATCTACCTTTCCATGGCAATTGTCTCCTCTTGAGCCTGATCTTGTCCCCTTGGACCTAGGTAATTCTCCCTCTGTTAATCCATACCTTGACTCACTTTCTCCTTCCTACTATAGTTTTGTGTCTTCTATATCCTCTGTATCTATTCTTCATACCTGGCAGGAAGCGAGTGTGGAATCACAATGACAGGCAGCTATAGTTGAAGAGATGCAAGCTCTGAAAAAGAATGACACATGGGATCTGGTGTGTCTTCCCTCACAAAAGAAGACAATTGGGTGCAAGTGGGTCTTCAAATTAAAATAGAAGGCTGATGGTACAGTGGATCAGTACGAGGCCAGACTTGTTGCCAAGGGCTTCACTCAAACTTATGGGATTAACTACCAGGGGAGTTTTGCTCCAGTTTCTAAGATGAACACAATTCATGTTATCTTAGCTTGTGCCACCAACTTAGATTGGGATCTCTAGTAGCTAGATGTGAAGAATGCCTTCTTTCATTGGGGAACTTGAGGAGGAAGTGTATATGGACATTCCTTTGGGTTCACTCACTCAAAACCCAAGGGAAGGTATGTAAGCTGAAGCGTGCACTGTATGGGTTGAAGTAATCCCCTCGTGCTTGGTTTGAGCGTTTCCATAAGGTTATGGTTGCTACAAGTTACTCTGAAAGCAATACCGGCCACATTATATTCATCAAGAGATCTGGTGGGAAGATTGCTATCCTAATTGTTTATATAGATGATATTGTTGTTACTAGTGATGATCTGGTAGAAATCTCTCGCCTCAAGAGATACTTGAGTGAGGAATTTGAAATCAATAATCTAGGACAACTTCGTTACTTCCTTGGCACTGAAGTTGCCAGATCTTCTCATGGGATCTACTTGACTCAATGGAAGTATGTGCTTAATCTGCTTTTTAAGACAAACATATTGGTGTGTAAGCCGACAGACACTCCTATTAAAGCTAATGGTCAACTGAGTAGAAAGGAAGGTGATCTTATGGATAAAGAGAGATATCAGAGATTAGTGGGGCGTTTGATTATCTCTCTCATACACGCCCTGACATAGCATTTGCCGTCAGTCTAGTTAGTCAGTACATGTATGATCCCTCCTCGACTCACATGGAATTTGTGTTGCGTATTCTCCAGTACTTGAAATCTGCCCTAGGACGTGGCATCCTTTTTTGCCCGCATGATCATCTTAGGGTGGAGGCCTTCGTGGATGCTGATTGGGTAGGTTCTATTGATGACCTCAGGTCTACTACTGGTCATTGCACTTTTGTTAATGGTAACCTTGTTACATGGTGAAGCAAGAAGCAAGCTATGGTAGCCCGTTCAAGTGCCAAAGCAAAGTTGTGTGCTTTGGAATAAGGCATTTGTGAGCTCCTATGACTTTATGGTCTTCTCTCAGATTTGGCTGTCCCTACCACCCTTCCTATGAAGCTCTTTTGTGATAGCAAATCTTTCATCAGCTTTGCTCACAACCCTGTCTAACATGATTGAACCAAGCATGTGGAGATAGATCGACACTTCATCAAAGAGAAGCTAGATATGGGTTTTATCATTGTGCCTTTTTTCCTATTAGTAAATACATCTGGCTAATATATTTACTAATGGTCTTAGTAGTAAGATGTGTCATCCTAGTATCTGCAAGTTGGGCATAGTGATATCCATGCACCAACTTGTGGGGGAGTGTTGTAATTTTGAGTTTTATGGGTTTTAGGGAAAGTGTCAGCTATCTAAGGACCTTAAGGGGTTTAATGGTCTTTGTAATTTTCTAGAACTTTCTCTCTGTTGTTATAAATAAAGAGGACTGGTGTCATATTGGACCCCATCAAACAACTCTGTACTTTCAGTTAGCTGTGCTACCTCTTCTCTAGAATCCATCTATGACTCTAATTTGGAGGAACTTCTTATCTCATTCTAGACTTAAATCGACCAGGTATGATAGTTCTATAATACTTCTACTTTGTGAGTTAGAAAAGTTCTCTTGGTTCAGCTTTAGTTTATCCTAGATTTTGTGTTTCCTTGGATCCTTGGTCTGTAAATCATATCTGAGTTGGTTTTGAGTTGTTATTATTATTGGGTTGTTTGCCTAGGTAAACCAATGTTACATCACCCTCATGCTCGGTAGGAAACGAAGAACAAGCGGTAACTAGCCATACCCACCATACGTGGAAACAGAGCTCTCTGGTGCAAACAATAGTGCATACCACTACCCGTAGCCACCTTATCCACTACTCTGATTCAGACTCCATTCTTCACGAGTGCCAGAAAAGCAAAATATTTGGTCAAAATCCTCCAAGCTAGACCTATTGCCCTAAATGCCATCCATTCCAATATTGGGAACGGCTCCTCCACCTCCTTTTGGCCTGACAGCTGGCACCTAGACAATATCCTTTTCCTGAAAATGGGTCCTCGAATGTCTACTTCTTGGAGATCCCCAAGGATTCCCTTGTCTCCTCCATTATCTCCAATGGTTCCTGGTCTATTCCCCCCTCTTCCTACTCTCTTTCTACCATCTGGTCCTCTCTCGCTTCCCTGCCTCCTTATGGTGGTAGAAACCACATCATTTGGTCCCCTTCTTCCTTAGGTTGCTTTTCCTATTCTTTTGGTTGGCACCTAGTTTGTTCCCATGCCCCTTCTTCCCTTGGGATAAAGTCGTTTGGTTCAAATCTCACATCCCTTGCCATAGCTTTACCATTTGGAGATCTCTCTCCAATTATCTTCCCACCCATTCCTTTCTCATTTACCACCATATCCCTGTCCCCTTGCCTATTTCGTGTGCTGGAATGGTACATAAGACATCAATCATCTCTTTTTTTATTCCCCTTTTTCTTCATCCATTTGGAAGCGTGTCCTTGCGAAAATGCTGGCCTGCTAGAAGAACACCCCTCCCTCTTGCGATAGAATGGATATGGGTTAACATGACCTTTGCTAGAAACTCTTTCTGTGACACCGCTAGAAATCTCGCGTTTTGTGCTGTCATCAACCATATTTGGTTGGAGCGTAATCTTCGTAGATGGACTTCCAACTCTAAATCTTTTGATAAGATGTGGAATGCCATCTACTTTGACGTCTCCTTCAAGCTTACTTGAGTCACTAGTCGCTATGTTTTGGACTCCCCTAGGAACCAACTTATTATTGCTTCCTGAGGTTTACCTTTATCTCTTTTGTCTCCCCACCCCCCCTAGGGGTGTAGCCTCTTCTGGTTGTGCTTTTCTCCCTTTGGAGCCATGATTTTCTCCTTTGGGGCCTTGTATATTCCCCCCCCCCCCCTTTTTTCTCCCTTGTTATTATATTTCTTATTCACCCTTAAAAACAAAATAAAAGTGGATGTTCAAAAGTATTCCACAAAGGCTTGATCCAGCAAGAAAAAGATTGAAGCAAATTGGCCAAAAATCCGGATTTTTGGGAGTTTCCAAATCTTTCGGTTGAAAGTCTTCTGCTCGAAATTATGACTACATTAGTTGAAATGAAGACTTTATACAAGGTTTTGTAATGTTTCGGAAAACATGACCAAAACTTTTCAGCATTTCGGTCCATTTGCCAAAATGATTTGCCGAAGCAGTTTCATCCCTTCAAGTCGCATGCTATTTCGTTTCAGCCAACATCAAAGACAAAACAGTTAATTGAAATTTTGAACTGGGTTTCTGTTGGAGGATGGCACTAGCATTTCCCTACTGTATAATATCTTTTACAATGCGGACCTTGCTGGAGGGATTGTGAGGGAGAGTTCCTGCAAGCCAATACATATTTTCTCAATGGAAGCAAGTTTTTCTTTGACATGCTTGATGATATGATTTTCGAGTCAGTTATTGAAGAATTAAAATCTTGTTTTTCCATCTTAGCTGAATTTATATGAATTTGAAATCTAACACCTCTCTTAGGATATTAAGGCCCAATTTGATAAAATTATAAGACTTGGAAAGGAATCAATGGAGTAACCCTTTGACACTTCAAATGGATATGATTACGAATATGTGCTTCGTAACTCACAAAGCCTTACTGGAGTTATAGCAGTAATGCAACCACCCTAGTATAATCTGAACTGACAGTTGTAGTTTAATTGTGTGGTTTATCAGTAGAATACTAGGCATAAGAAGCTGTTGTAGCAACAGTTTGGTGGAAATATAGGAAGGAACCAAACCTACCAAAATTCTAATTGAATGAAACTTTGTGTGCGATTGCTCAAATTTTTCATTGTTGGTAAGGCTGTATGGAGACAGTAGAGGTTTTGATTTAAGAAGTGATAATCAAACAAAAGAGGGCCTTCAGTAAAGCTTGCTTTTGACTTTTGAGCACTTGATTTCAGTTATTCTAGCTTCTAGGTCCTCCCAATCTTGAAGGGTGAGTTTTCTGCCCTAATGGACCGGTTTTCTGTAAGTGTACTCGGGCACATGAGCTTGACTATTTAACTGCTCTCATATCTCTGTCCTGATTCAAGCATTGAGAGTGAGGTCATAGTCCATATTGGAAGGATTAGGGTGCTAAGATAAGTAGGCATATAGATGTAGTGTGAACTAATTGACAGGCTTTTATTTTTCTGCCTTCCCCTTCCCCCACCCCCCCTTTTTTTCTCTGTCTCCCTCTCTCCCCTTTGGGTCTCTTGTATTTTCTTTCTTCGGCTTTAATCAATTATTTATTCATCCAAATACTTACAGGCTTTTTCATTTTGCCCTCAAAAGTCGGTTTTTACTTTCTTTATGATTAAATATCTCCATTTTTTGGATAATTTGATCTTTCTTTCACATTATGTTGAAAATTATCTTTGTTTTGTATCCTGGTTATCTATTTGTCATGCAGTTGTATCATTTTTTATAATTTTTCAACCATGGAAATATTGCATGATATCAACCACCCTATTCTCCATGGATTATCTATTTTTCTTTGCTCTAATTATTTGTCATTATATCAGATATGAAATATTCCAACTCATGGTTAATCTTTATACTGAGAGGTTTATTCAGTTTCTTAGATTACTCAGCGACAGGGCAAATGAGCTAACAAATATAGAAATTTTAAAGGTATTTTTATCTATTTCATATTATGTTACTCAGCGAAATGCAAATGATTTAACAAAATGGAGAAATTTTAAGGGTATGTCCTTCTAGATTGCATATTATGTCCATCCTCTTTTATATTGGCCTCTTATGAAATGATATATTTCCACTTAAAAGTTAGTCGAAAGCTATATTTACACTTTTAATGTTAAAAAATTTTTACTTTATGCATTTTTTATACAATGGTTCATCAGCCACATTGTCACTTCTGTGCATGAACACACCAACCTAAATTAGCATGGCAACTTCTGAAGACTATATTGACCATTAATTCTTTAGTATCGACTCGATCTTCTGTTTTTGGGTTACTTAAGCTGTTTAGGTCAATTTGAGGTGGAGTGTTAAGGATAGGATAAGAATGCCACATTGTGTACTACCTAACCTTGTATTTCGATGACACTTACCAAGAAGCGAACTCCCAACCTACTTGTTTGATAACATTTTACAACTACCTTCCATGGCCTAAACCACCATGTCCTCCCCCCCCCCTCGGCTGCTTCCGCTGCCGTTGGACCTCCCTGCTTCCCCCCTTGACTCTCCCCTCAATCCTCAACCTTCTTCCCTTCCGCCGGTTGTTGCCTTATCTCCTTCCTCTTTGTTGCCTTCTAACCAGCCACCTTCCCCTACTTCTCCCCCCTACTCCTCCCCCCGCCCAGAATGAAACCTAGGCCTCCATTGCAGAACTTCCTCCCCCCCCCCCCGAGCCAGCCTTTTGCTGGCTTTTGTTTCTCCCACTGTTATTGATGACAAAAAGGTCGATTTTGTCCCTCGGGTCTTCTAGAACCAGACATCTCCAGATGGAAGCTATGTATCATTGGCCATTTTATGGGTAGCAGACACCCATTCGGTATTGTTCAAGCCTCCCTTTCGAAGCAATGGCGTCTCCAAGGCCAGTTGAAACTCTTCATGATCAACAATGGAATATTTGTTTTCAACTTCACCACCGAAGCTGATATGATCCGTGCACTTGACGAAGGCTCCTAGCCAGTGGGTAACAAGGCAATCTTCATTAGAAAATGGTGACCCCTTTACTAATCTCAGCAAAGTAGACTTCAAGAATGCTCCAATATTCCTACTATTAACAACAGATAGGATCTTAGCATACAATCATTGAATCACGAAATTAAACTATAAGGGTCGATGCATACCGTTCACCATCGACTGTGAAGAATTTTCCGCCATTATACTCTTCCCGTATTTTTATTCCTGTGATCCCAATCACGAACACAATGGATCCTCTAGGTTTCTCCCACTAGCTCCCCTTAATGCTCTCTTGGTGATGGAGCCAATAATGAGATTGACATTAGGGTTGGAGGAGGACCTAGAGTCCTATTTAAAGTTTTTGTACCCTCCCATCAAGGTGTACCAAATAGAGTAGGATTCTTTTCCCTAATTAGACAAGGAGTGGGTTTCCTATTTAAATCCAATTCTATGAGATTAGTATCGGTCAATTACCTAATTGGTATATGGGATAATAATAAAGAATATTCTAGAGAACATTCTTACAATCTCCCACTTGAATCATATGACCACATAATAATAATCTCAAACATAATTTGGATTCTAACATTATGCTACAGTATTTGAAAGTAAACCCATCAACTTTATGTCATCACAATCATAATACCATATTTGAACAAAACTACCCCCATTTTACCTCTGCATTACTGGGGGGAGAAAGGGCTTAGTATCATTGGGTCCGTCATCGGAAAACCCTTGTTCTTTGATCATCATACAAAGATTATGGATAGACTCGGGTTCGCTCAAATTTGTGTTGATATCCTAGAAGACGAGCCGCCTCCTTCCACAATCACAATTGTTGAAGAGAATGACTTCTCCTTTGTCCAGCCGGTTCATTACGATTGGCTGCCTCCCAATTGTACCTGTTGCAAATCGTTTGGAAACTATACCAAGGTCTGCTCTCCCACCCCGGTGATCCCTCTTGATCCCTCTATGGAGACTACTCAGACTATAGCCAACATCGATCCTACCTACGGCCATCGAAAAAAAAAAGAAAAGACAACGCCGAAGACGCAGTCGCAGCCAGATGTCTCTTCCTGACACTGAGAAGGCCCCGACTCCCGTTAGGTTGCCGCTGCTTGACCCAGTGGTCCTTCCTCCCTAGAATAGCGGTCCAAACATATTTTCAGCTCTATACTCATTGGAGGCCTCTTCTTCTGACAGTGAAGATATCCCTGACAATGTATGGCTTCCATCTCAACCCTTGGCTTTGGATCTGGTTCTACTAGCTCTAGGTGTGACTCGTCCCTCCTGGTTGTCATTGATCCCTTGATCGCTGGTGCTCCTGAGGAAAACTACACTGTTCCTAATCGTTTAATCACCCTCTACAGATCTTCCCTCTGCTCATGGTTATCCTTCCACCGATACTCAGCATCCCTTTTCCTCTGTCCCTTATAACCTTGCGTGTTAGCCCTTGGTCATTGACACATTTCCCTCCATCACCCTTGTTGGGCCATCCTTCGATGACTCCTTGGGGCTACTTGCTTCATATTCTAGCACTACCCTTGCTGGGCCGTGCGCTCAAGCCCATCTGGTCCATCCTTTGCCTCTTGATCCAGCCAATTCCTCCTCTATCAACCATCCTCCTGCCTTAGCCTAACACAACTCTTCATCGCTGGCCCATCCTCTCTCCTCAACCCATAGTCCGATTCAACCTCCCATAGCCCATTCCAACCTTCCAAACCACCTCTCCCCGACCCACTCCATTTCAACCCTACCCTTTTCAACTACACCCGACCAGCCAACCTCTTCTCCTTTGCCCGCCTGCCCATTGGTAAGGGTGTCAATTGGGAACTGAAATCGAATACCGAAACCGATATTGAGCCGAATTAACCAAGCCAAACTGAACCGAACCGAATTGATTCAATTTAAGTATGTGAGTATACTCCACGGTTCGGTTCAGTTCAGTTTCAGGTGTAAGAAACGTCAGTTCGGACCAAAACCGAACCGAATTGTCTTAAAACCAAAAAAAGGAAAAAACCCTAGTATAGTAGTATTGTTAAGACTCAAGTGGGATTTTTTTAATATTCAATTTTGAAAATTCAAGTGTTTTTTGCAAGCTCTTTTTTTTTTTTTTAGGTGGTAAGTGTTTTTTCACAATTTATCATCACATATTTACATACTAAGACAATTTTGGAGTTAGCAATGGCCATAAGGTCCATAACTTGAGCCCATTATGGCCTTTGGTCTATGACAGTCATGGTTCAAAAGTGGAACCGTTTTCATAACCGAATTAAAATCGAAGTACAAAACTGAATTGAATCGGCTTGAGTATCTAAATATGGAACCGAGTCGGTTCTTAGTTCGGTTATGGTCCACCTTACTATTATTTGGAACAGAACCAAATCGAACCGAATAACCGGAATCAAAACAATTGACACCCTTACCCATTGGTTCCTATTCTTGATCCAAATTGTACCCTCACTGGATTGCAAGCTTCCCTTGTCTTGGTGATCGTGAGGCTCCTACTCAAAGAGATACCCTCATTCCTTAGCATGCGCATGTTCCGGTTCTGCGAGTTCCCCTTGCCTCTGATGCTGAACCTGTCTGCGACTCGAACATACTCCTTGCCTCTGTCAAGGCCCTTGAATCTGTTCAAGCTATTGGCCTGTCTCGGCGAGCTTCCCTCGCTCCCCAGCTTGTCGACCAAGAATCCGTTATCCAAGCTGGTCTCACTTTTCATCTGCCTTACACCATTACCGTCGCTAGCCACCCTAGGCTTCTGGTCTCCGCTCAGTATGAAGAGATGCATCGTGACGCGAGATCCCCTCTATCTACTGCTGATGGCCAACACACTATTATAATCGCCCATTTGGCTATGCGAGCTCTTCTCGCTACTTGTGTTGCCTCCGGTCCTCTTCTTAGATGCTTCGAAGACATCAGTTGCGGTTCTGATTTCATTGATAGACACACCCCTCCTCTACCCATCACCAACATCAACACATGAGCCAACCTAGCTCCCAAGACACGCTCTCCTATTGCCTCCGCCAGCCGTCTCCCTTCCCCTTATCCCAGCTCGCTTCTCACCCATCACCAGAAAGCCCCCCTGAATTATACTAAACCGAAGTGTCCTCCCAGGAACCTAAAACTGCCCTCTTCCACTAAGGCCAGTCTGAAACCTATGGCCACTCCTGATCCTTTGGTCCAACCCCCTAACCAGAAGTCCACCACTACTAAACCTTCCCCCATTCGAGAATATCACCACCGCAAAAGCAGCTCTTCTACTGCTGGCCAATGACGAGGAGCTGCCAAACCCAACCCAACCCCCTCTCCTTCACAATGACCCCATGGTCAATTTGGAATGTCCGAGGTCTAAACTCCTCGGCAAAGCATGTCTCAATCCGATCCCTTATTAAATCCTCCCATACCCCCCTCTGTTATCTTCTGGAAACAAGAGTCCTTGAGCCCAATGCTTCCCGTATCGTCTCCTCAGTCGCTCATTCCTGGTCTTTCCTTTCCAATTATGCCAATTGCCCCAATGGTCGAATCTGGATTCCTTAGAACCCCCTTCTCCTTAATATCTCTTCCTTTGGTGCCACCCCCCAACATATCCATCTCTTCGTCTCTGATCCCTCGGGGGCCAACCGATGCTTCCTCACCGTTATTTATGCTCTTAATCGGGCATCTGAGAGGCTCTCCCTATGGAATGATCCATCTCCCCGTCTATTGACTCCTCTCCTTGGGCTCTAGCTGGAGACTTCAATGTCGACAGGTATGGGCATAAAAAAGTTGGAGGCAACTCTATTGATCTTCCCTCTATTGAGGCTTTTAATGAGTGTCTGGATGATATTGGCATGAATGACCTCCGGTGGTTGGTGCTATACTGATCTGGAACAATCGCCGGAGTGGCACTGACCGTGTTGTTTGCAAGCTTGACAGGGTCCATATGAATGAATCCTGGCTCAAATCCTTCCCCTCCTCCCATGCCACTTTTAATATGCCCAACATTTCTGATCATTGTCCCATCTCTCTCTGGGTTCTTCCTTCCTCCTCCTTTGTCCCGAAGCCTTTCAAATTCTTTGACTGTGGTCCCTCCATCAGGATTTTCTTCCCCTTGTTTGGGAAGCGTGGAGTATTCCAATGCATGCCTTCTTCTCCCTGCTCATCTCCTTTTTCTAGGAAGCTCAGAAATGTTAATGCTGCACTCAAATCTTGGAACTCTCAATGCTTAGGTAATATTACAGATAGGGTTACCTCTTGGAACTCCAATTTGGAAGCTATTTAGAATAGACTCTAGCTTGACCCTCTTAATTCCTCCCTCGCCGAGGAAGAAAAGTCTCTCTACGTGGAGCTTTCCCTCCTCTCCCAAGAAGAAAGCTTTCTCAAGCAGAAATCCCGTGTCAAGTGGTTGGAGCTCGGTGACTCCAACACTACTGCTTTTTTCCACCGCTTAGTCAAAGTTGGAACAATGCCAACTCCATATCCTCCCTCTTCTCTAGATCTGGCTCCATGCTCCACAAGCTAGAGGAGATCAAATCCAAGGCCTCTTCCTACTTTTCTGAGCTCTTCAATCCCCCGTCTTCCTCCCATCCCATCCTCCCACCCCCTCTCTGATCAATAAATCCGTGCCTGGTCATGCCCTACCAGCCCTCCAATCCATCCCATCTGACGATGAAATCACTGCTGCTGTCCTCTCCCATAAGGCCAACAAAGCCCCTGGGCCTAACGGGTTTAGCATGAGATTCTTCACCTCTTGCTGGGATATCATTAAGGATGACCTTATTCGGGCAATTCAAAGCTTCTTCCTTAATCCCAGTTAAATCAATGGTGTCAACCATACATTCTTGTGTCTCATCCCTAAGTCTGACGGGGCTTCTTTAATGCAGGACTTTCGGCCCATTTCCTTTGTAACTTGATTTACAAGTTCATTGCCAAAATCCTCTCCCTCCATATCCAAAAGGTTGTTGACTCCCTTATTAGTCAAATTAGTCTACCTTCATCTCTAGGAGGAGCATTGCTGACAATATTATCTTATGCCATGAAGTCGTTCATGGCTTCGAGCGCAAATCTCATGACTTAGCTGCTCTCCTTAAAATTGATATCTATAAAACCATCGCTGGGACTTCTTTTGCAGCACCCTTCTCTAAATGTCCTTCCCGCCAAATTTTGTCCATTAGATATTTGCTTGCATATTCACCCCCCGATTCTCTGTGCTTGTCAATGGAAGCCCATCAGGGTTTATTCCCTTTTTCGTTGGAATCCATCAGGACTGCCCTTTATCGCCTTTCCTCTTCTGCCTTAGGTTGGAAGTTCTCTCCATATCAATCCAATCTTCCACGGACCTCCACGTCATCTCCCCCATCCCTAAGTTCTCCCTTACCTCGCTTTCGCTGACGATCTCATGATCTCTAAAGCGGATCCCACTTCCATCTCATCCATCATGTCCTCCCTCCGCCTTTTTAAAAGCTCTCGGGTCTCCGCATCAACCTTCTTAAATCCTGTCTTTTCACCTCCGGAATCTTTGAGGCCTTGATTGCCTGTCTCCTCGAGATTATGGGTTTCTCCTTGGGCTCTTTCCCTGTCAAATATCTTGGTCTCCCTCTTATTCCTGCAAGGCTTTCAAGGCATCATTGCACCCCAATCCTTGACTTTTTGCATAAGAGACTGCAACTTTGGAAGGGTAAGTTGTCTTACACGGGTCATTTTGAGCTCTCCAGATTGGTGCTCTAATCTATGTACCTCTACTGGTCTGGAATCTTTGTTCTCCCTTCTCCAACCATTAAAGCCATTGAATCTCTCATCAATTCTTTTCTTTGGAAGGGATCTGATTCCACTAGATTCCTTTGCCCTCCAGCTGGACCTCTGTTTGCCTCCCTAAGGCTGAGGGGGGTTTGGCCTCTAGCGTATTATTTATATGAATAAGGCTGGCATCCTGAAGCTCATATGGAGAATTGTCACCAAAGAGAAATCCATTTGGGTCAAATGGGTATACACCTCCTGAAATCCAACTCGATCTGGTCCACGGTCTCGAGTAAGGATTCCTCCTGGGTCTGGAGAGCCATCCTTAGCCGAAGACCCTTGGCCCTAAAAGCTATATCCTACTTCATTGAGAATGGTACCTCCACTTATGGTTGGATCCCTGGCACTCTTCAGGAGTTCTCCTTCATCTCCTCAGTCCCATAACTATCTACTCCTCTGGTATGGACCGGATGGTTTCGGTCTCCTCCATCCTTCTCAATAAGGGATGGGCCACCTCCCCCCTTCCATGAACATCTGGTCCTCTCTTCTCGTTCTTCCTCATGATCATAGAGAGAGGGAGGACTCCATTATTTGGAATCCTTCTCATACCAAGAGGTTTAGCTTCTCCTCTTCCTAAAACTTTGTTAGGACCAAAGCCCATTCTGTTATTTGGTGTAAAGTCCTCTGGTTCAAAGGCCACATCCCTCGCCATAGCTTCACAGCCTGGCAGGCCCTTACCAACTGCCTTCCTACATAGTCTTTCCTCATCCACCGCCATATCCAGGTCCCGCTCGCCTGCAGCCTCTTCTAGCATGGAACTGAGGATGTGGCCCACCTCTTCTTCTCTTATTCCTTCTCCTCCACTATATGGAAGAAAGTCCTCTCTCGTTATTGGCCAGCTAGTAGAAGAGTTCTCCCTCTTAATAGGGAATGGCTTTGGATTGATATGACCTATCATGGCCCCACCATTTGTGATACCATTGGTAAGCTTGCCTTTTGTGCCACCATTAACCACCTTTGGATGAAGAGAAACCTTCATAGATGGACATCCAACTCCCACTCCTTTGATGAGATTTGGAAAGCCATCTCTTTTGATGTCTCCACCAAAATCACTACCCTCCCGCTACACTCAGATCCCAACTCTATAAGAAACAGACATATTGTTGATTCTTAGAATCTCC